>NC_041393.1:85098169-85109809 GCF_002162155.2 Triticum dicoccoides | reverse complement strand
GACGAGATTGAAGGAAATATGCCCTAGAGGCAATAATAAAGTTATTATTTATTTCCTTATTTCATGATAAATGTTTATTATTCATGCTAGAATTGTATTAACCGAAAACATAATACATGTGTGAATACCTAAATAAACATAGTGTCACTAGTATGCCTCTACTTGACTAGCTCGTTAATCAAAGATGGTTAAGATTCCTAACCATAGACATGAGTTGTCATTTGATTAACGGGATCACATCATTAGGAGAATGATGTGATTGACTTGACCCATTCCGTTAGCTTAGCACTTGATCGTTTAGTATGTTGCTATTGCTTTCTTCATGACTTATACATGTTCCTATGACTATGAGATTATGCAACTCCCGTTTACCGGAGGAACACTTTGTGTGCTACCAAACGTCACAACGTAACTAGGTGATTATAAAGGAGCTCTACAGGTATCTCCGAAGGTACATGTTGAGTTGGCGTATTTCGAGATTAGGATTTGTCACTCCGATTGTCAGAGAGGTATCTCCGGGCCCTCTCGGTAATGCACATCACTATAAGCCTTGCAAGCAATGTGACTAATGAGATAGTTGCGGGATGATGCATTACATAACAAGTAAAGAGACCTGGCAGTAACGAGATTGAACTAGGTATTGAGATACCGATGATCGAATCTCGGGCAAGTAACATACTGATGACAAAGGGAACAACATATGTTGTTATGCAGTTTGACCGATAAAGATATTCGTAGAATATGTAGGAGCCAAAATGATCATCCAGGTTCCGCTATTGGTTATTGACCAAAAACATGTCTCGGTCATGTCTACATAGTTCTCGAACCCGTAGGGTCCGCACGCTTAAAGTTTCGATGACAGTTATATTATGAGTTTATGAGTTTTGATGTACCGAAGGTTGTTCAGAGTCCCGGATGTGATCACGGACATGACGATGATTCTCGAAATGGTCGAGACATGAAGATTGATATATTGTAAGCCTATATCTGTATATCGGAAGTGTTCCGGGTTAAATCGGGATTTTACGGGAGTACCGAGGGGTTACCGGAACCCCCCGATGGCTTAATGGGCCATGGTGGGCCTTAGTGGAGAAGAGGAGAGACAGCCAGGGCTGGGCCCCTCCCCCCTAGTCCGAATAGGACAAGGAGAGGGGGGCGGGGCCCCACCTTTCCTTCCTCTCTCTCCCTCCTCTTTCCCTCCTTCTCCAAGTCCAACAAGGAATGGAGGGAGGCCTTCTCCCGGTGGGAGTAGGACTCCCCATGGCGTGCCTCCTCCCTGGCCGGCCGCCCCCTCCCCACTTTCTCCTTTATATACAGGTGCAGGGGGCACCTCTAGAGACACAACAATTAATCCCTTGGATCTCTTAGCCGTGTGCGGTGCCCCCTCCACCATATTGCACCTCGGTAATATCGTAGCGGTGCTTAGGTGAAGCCGTGCGTTAGTAGCATCATCAACACCGTCATCACGCCGTCGTGCTGATGGAACTCTCCCGCAAAGCTCTGCTGGATTGGAGTTCGTGGGACGTCATCGAGCTAAACATGTGCAGAACTCGGAGATGCCATGCGTTCGGTACTTGGATCGGTCGGATCGTGAAGACGTACGACTACATCAACCGTGTTGTCATAACGCTTCCGCTTACGGTCTACGAGGGTACATAGACAACACTCTCCCCTCTTGTTGCTATGCATCACCATGATCTTGCGTGTGCGTAGGATTTTTTTGAAATTACTACGTTACCCAACAGTGGCATCAGAGCCTGGTTTTATGCGTAGATATTATATGCACGAGTAGAACACAAGTGAGTTGTGGGCGATACAAGTCATACTGCTTACCAGCATGTCATACTTTGGTTCGGCGGTATTGTTGGATGAAGCGGCCCGGACCGACATTATGCGTACGCTTACGCGAGACTGGTTCTACCGATGTGCTTTGCACACAGGTGGCTGGTAGGTGTCAGTTTCTCCAACTTTATTTGAACTGAGTGTGGCTACACCCAGTCCTTGAGAAGGTTTAAACAACATTAACTTGACGAACTATCGTTGTGGTTTTTATGCGTAGGTAAGAACGGTTCTTGCTCAGCTCGTAGCAGCCACGTAAAACTTGCAACAACAAAGTAGAGGACGTCTAACTTGTTTTTGCAGGGCATGTTGTGATGTGATATGGTCAAGACATGATGAGTATAAGTTGTTGTATGATATAATCATGTTTTATTGAAGTTATCGGCAACTGGCATAAGCCTTATGGTTTTCTCTTTATTGCATAAGATGCAAGCGCCAAATAATTGCTTTACTTTATCGCTATGCGATAGCAATAGTTGCAAGAGCAATAATTGGCGAGACGACCATGTGACGACACATTGATATAGATCAAGATGATGGAGATCATGGTGTCGTGCCGGTGACGATAGAGATCATGATAGTACTTTGGAGATGGAGATCAAAGGCGCAAGATGATCATGGCCATATCATGTCACATATTTTGATTGCATGTGATGTTTATCTTTTATACATCTTATTTTGCTTAGTTCGGCGGTAGCATTGTAAGATAATCTCTCACTAAATTTCAAGGTATAAGTGTTCTCCCTGAGTATGCACCGTTGAGAAAGTTCTTCGTGCTGAGACACCACATGATGATCGGGTGTGATAGGCTCTACGTTCAAATACAACGGGTGCAAAACAGTTGCACACGCGGAATACTTAGGTTAAACTTGACGAGCCCAGCATATACAGATATGGCCTTGGAACACTGAGACCGAAAGGTCGAGCTTGAATCATATAATAGATATGATCAACATAGTGATGTTCACCATTGAAAACTAATCCATCTCACGTGATGATCGGACATGGTTTAGTTGATTTGGATCACGTGATCACTTAGATGATTAGAGGGATGTCTATCTAAGTGGGAGTTCTTAATTAATATGATTAATTGAATTTTAATTTATTATGAACTTAGTCCTGATAGTATTTTGCAAATTATGTTGTAGCCCGCGTTGTTACTTCCCTATGTTTATTTTTGATATGTTCCTAGAGAAAAACTATGTTGAAAGATACTAGTAGCAATGATGCGGATTAGATCCGTGATCTGAGATTTATCCTCATTGCTGCACAGAAGAATTATGTCCTTGATGCACCGCTAGGTGACAGACCTATTGCAGGAGCAGATGCAGACGTTATGAACGTTTGGCTAGCTCAATATGATGACTACTTGATAGTTTAGTGCACCATGATTAACGGCTTAGAATCGGGACTTCAAAGATGTTTTGAACGTCATGGACCATATGAGATGTTCCAGGAGTTGAAGTTAATATTTCAAGCAAATACCTGAGTTGAGAGATATGAAGTCTCCAACAAGTTCTATAGCTAAAAGATGGAGGAGAATCGCTCAACTAGTGAGCATGTGCTCATATTGTCTGGGTACTACAATCGCTTGAATAAAGTGGGAGTTAATCTTCCAGATAAGATAGTGATTGACAGAGTTTTTTAGTCACCATCACCAAGTTACTAGAACTTCGTGATGAACTATAGTATGCAAGGGATGACGAAAATGATTCCCGAGCTCTTCGTGATGTTGAAATCGACGAAGGTAGAAATCAAGAAAGAACATCAAGTGTTGATGATTGACAAGACCACTAGTATCAAGAAAAGGGCAAAGGGAAAGAAAGGAAACTTCAAGTAGAATGGCAAGCAAGTTGTCACTCCCGCGAAGAAGCCCAAAGCTGGACCAAAGCCTGAAACTGAGTGCTTCTACTACAAAGGAAATGGTCACTGGAAGTGGAAATGCCTTGAATATTTGGTAGATAAGAAGGATGGCAAAGTGAACAAGGGTATATTTGATATACATGTTATTGATGTGTACCTTACTAGTGTTTATAGTAACCCTTGGGTATTTGATACTTGTTCGGTTGCTAAGTTAGTAACTCGAAACAGGAGTTACAGAATAAACAGACACTAGTTGAGGATGAAGTGACGATGTGTGTTGGAAGTGGTTCCAAGATTGATATGACCATCATCGTACACTCCCTATATTTTCGAGATTAGTGTTAAACCTAAATAAATGTTATTTGGCATTTGCGTTGAGCATGAATATGATTTGATCATGTTTATTGCAATAAGGTTATTCATTTAAAGTCCGAGAATAATTGTTGTTCTATTTACATGAATAAAAGCTTTGATGGTCATACACCCAATGAAAATAGTTTGTTGGATCTCGATCGTAGTGATACACATATACATAATATTGATGCCAAAAGATGCAAAGTTGATAATGATAGTGCAACTTATTTGTGGCACTGCCGTTTGGGTCATATCAGTGTAAAGCGCATGAAGAAACTCCATAAAGATGGACTTTTGGAATCACTTGGTTATGAATCATTTGATGCATGCGAATCGTGCCTTTTGGGCAAGATGACTAAAACTCCATTCTTCGGAACAATGGAACGAGCAACAAACTTGTTGGAAATAATACATATTGATGTATTCAGACCAATGAGTATTAAGGCTCGTGGCGGGTATCGTTATTTTCTGACCTTCACAGATGATTTGAGCAGATATGGGTATATCTACTTGATGAAACATAAGTATGAAATAGTTGAAAGGTTCAAAAAAATTCAGAGTGAAGTGTAAAATCATCGTAACAAGAAAATAAAGTTTCTGCAATCTGATCGTGGAGATGAATATTTGAGTTACGAGTTTGGCCTCCAGTTAAAACAATGTGGAATAGTTTCACAAACTCATGCCACCTGGAACACCACAGCGTAATGGTGTGTCCGAACTTCATAACCGCATTTTATTTGTTATGGTGCGATTAATGATGTCTCTTACCGATTTACCAATATCATTTTGGGGTTATGCATTAGAGATAGCTACATTCACATTAAATAGGGCACCATCTAAATCCGTTGAGACGACACCGTATGAACTATGGTTTAGCAATAAACCTAAGCTATCATTTCTTAAAGTTTGGAGTTGCGATGCTTATGTGAAAAAGTTTTAACCTGATATGCTCGAAACCAAATCTGAGAAGTGCGTCTTCATAGAATACCCAAAGGAAACTATTGGGTACACCTTCTATCACAGATCCGAAGGCAAGATATTCATTGCTAAAATGGATCCTTTCAAGAGAAGGAGTTTCTCTTGAAAGAGTGAGTGGGAGGATAGTAGAACTTGATAAGGTAATTGTACCTTCTCACGAATTGGAAAGTAGTTCATCACAGAAATCAGTTCCAGTGATTCCTACACCAATTAGTGAGGAAGTTAATGATGATGATCATGAAACTTTAGATTAAGTTATTACAGAACCTCGTAGGTCTTCCAGAGTAAGATCCGCACCAGAGTGGTACGGTAATCCTATTCTGGAGGTCATGTTACTTGACCGTGGCGAACCTACGAACTATGTGGAAGCGATGATGAGCCCAGATTCCGCGAAATGGCTTGAGGCCATGAAATCTGAGATTGGATCCATGTATGAGAACAAAGTGTGGACTTTGGTGGACTTGCCCGATGATTGGCAAGCAATAGAAAATAAATGGATCTTCAAGAGGAAGGCGGGCGCTGATAGTAGTGTTACTATCTACAAAGCTCGACTTGTCGCAAAAGGTTTTTCGACCCATTGACTAAACTTCTCTGACGAGCAAAACATGATCATACCTTAGTACTGTTTGGGTGTCAATCACATAGCGATGTGAACTTGATTATTGACTCTAGTAAACCCTTTGGGTGTTGGTCACCTCACAATGTGAACTATGGGTGTTAATCATATACAGATATGAATATTGGTGTTAAATCACATGGCAATGTGAACTAGATTATTGACTCTAGTGCAAGTGGGAGACTGAAGGAAATATGCCCTAGAGGCAATAATAAAGTTATTATTTATTTCCTTATTTCATGATAAATGTTTATTATTCATGCTAGAATTGTATTAACCGGAAACATAATACATGTGTGAATACATAAATAAACATAGTGTCACTAGTATGCCTCTACTTGACTAGCTCGTTAATTAAAGATGGTTAAGTTTTCTAACCATAGACATGAGTTGTCATTTGATTAACGGGATCACATCATTAGGAGAATGATGTGATTGACTTGACCCATTCCGTTAGCTTAGCACTTGATCGTTTAGTATGTTGCTATTGCTTTCTTCATGACTTATACATGTTCCTATGACTATGATTATGCAACTTCCGTTTACCGAAGGAACACTTTGTGTGCTACCAAATGTCACAACGTAACTGGGTGATTATAAAGGAGCTCTACAGGTGTCTCCGAAGGTACATGTTGAGTTGGCGTATTTCGAGATTAGGATTTGTCACTCCGATTGTCGGAGAGGTATCTCTGGGCCCTCTCGGTAATGCACATCACTATAAGCCTTGCAAGCAATGTGACTAATGAGTTAGTTGCGGGATGATGCATTACATAACGAGTAAAGAGACTTGCCAGTAACGAGATTGAACTAGGTATTGAGATACCGACGATCGAATCTCGGGCAAGTAACATACCGATGACAAAGGGAACAACGTATGTTGTTATGCGGTTTGACCAATAAAGATATTCGTAGAATATGTAGGAGCCAATATGAGCATCCAGGTTCCGCTATAGGTTATTGACCGGAAACGTGTCTTGGTCATGTCTACATAGTTCTCGAAACCGTAGGGTCCACATGCTTAAAGTTTTGATGATAGTTATATTATGAGTTTATGAGTTTTGATGTACCGAAGGTTGTTCGGAGTCCCAGATGTGCAAGGACATGACAAGGAGTCTCGAAATGGTCGAGACATGAAGATTGATATATTGGAAGCCTATATTTGGATATCGTAAGTGTTCCGGGTTAAATAGGGATTTTACCGGAGTATCGAGGGGTTACCGGAACCCCCCGGGGGCTTAATGGTCCATGGTGGGCCTTAGTGGAGAAGAGGAGAGGCGGCCAGGGCTGGGCCGCGTGCCCCTCCCCCTAGTCCGAATAGGACAAGGAGAGGGGGGCGGCACCCCCTTTCCTTCCTCTCTCTCCCTCCTCTTTCCCCCCTTCTTCAAGTCCAACAAGGAAAGGAGGGAGTCCTACTCCCGGTGGGAGTAGGACTCCCCATGGCGCGCCTCCTCCCTGGCTGGCCGCCCCCTCCCCCCTTGTTCCTTTATATACGGGGGCAGGGGGCACCTCTAGAGACACAACAATTGATCCCTTGGATCTCTTAGCCGTGTGCGGTGCCCCCTCCACCATATTCCACCTCGGTAATATCGTAGTGGTGCTTAGGCGAAGCCCTTCGTCGGTAGCATCGTCAATACCATCATCACACCATCGTGCTGACGGAACTCTCCCACAAAGCTCTGCTGGATCGGAGTTCGTGGGACGTCATCGAGCTGAACGTGTGAAGAACTCGGAGGTGCCGTGCGTTCGGTACTTGAATCGGTTGGATCGTGAAGACGTAAGACTACATCAACTGGGTTGTCATAACGCTTCCACTTACGGTCTACGAGGTTACGTAGACAACTCTCTCCCCTCTCGTTGCTATGCATCACCATGATCTTGCGTGTGCGTAGGATTTTTTTTGAAATTACTATGTTACCCAACAGAGATTGTGTGCACTGCTTAGCTGCAGTCCAGTACTCGCCTAAGTATAAAAAATCCTACCGAGTGACGAGCAATCCTCTCACTCGGAGGCTTAGCTGCAGTACAGTACTCGCCTAAGTATAAAAAATCCTACCGAGTGACGAGCAATCCTCTCACTCGGAGGCTTAGCTGCAGTCCAGTACACGCCTAAGTGTAAAAAATCCTACCAAGTGATGAGCAACCGTATCACTCGGAGGCTTAGTTGCAGTCCAGTACTCGCCTAAGTATAAAAAATCCTACCGAGTGACGAGCAATCCTCTCACTCGGGGGCTTAGCTGCAGTCCAGTATTCGCCTAAGTATAAAAAATCCTACCGAGTGACGAGCAATCCTCTCACTCGGGGGCTTAGCTGCAGTCCAGTACTCGCCTAAGTATAAAAAATCCTACCGAGTGGCGAGCAATCCTCTCACTCGGGGGCTTATCTGCAGTCCAACACTCGCTTAAGTTTGGAAAAACCCAACCGAATGGTACGGGTCAACCACGGCCCCTCCCCCAGGGCTACACCATCAAGAAGAAGGACGAGATTGTGCGCACTGCCAAAAGCTCATCCAACAGCTGACGCCAAGGCGAGTTGCTTTCAGGAACGTCAAGTCCATTGCTGAATGCCTCGCTGATGAGCTGATCAATGCTGCCAAAGGTTCATCCAACAGCTAGTGCCGAGGCGAACTGCTTTCAGGAACGTCAAGGCCATTGCTGAGTGCCTCGCTGATGAGCTGATCAATGCTGCCAAAGGTTCATCCAATAGCTAGTGCCGAGGCGAACTGCTTTCAGGAACGTCAAGGCCATTGTTGAGTGCCTTGTTGATGAGCTGATCAATGCTGCTCAAGGCTCGTCCAACAGGTCGACTGCGGCCTCTTCCTCAGAAGCTGCATCGAGAGTACAAAAACCAATCCGAGAGAAGAACTAGTTCCGCTCAAAGACAAACACAACATATTCAAAGATAAACCAAGTTCAGATAAATTCAAAGGTTTCTAACCGCGGATTAAAAGTACTAGGGCGTCAGGCCTGAAGGAGTTTCAATGATTACAAAATCACTCGGCATTCCGAGGCAAATGAGGGTGAAGCATAATGTTTTTCGATCAGTCAGCGGGAGAAGGGCTGGCTGGATCTCAGAAGCTGTCAAGGTCAATGCTGTCAGCGATACGAGTGGCTGCCTCAAGGAAGGTGTCCATGAAGGACTGGAAGGTGTGCTTCTTAGTGTTCACAACCTTGAGGGCCGCCAACTTGTCTTCTCTAGACTCCTTGCAGTGCCCTCGAACCAATGACAGGGCGACGTCAGCGCCACAACGAGCGGATGACTTCTTCCACTCTACTCGACCAGGAATTTGATTGAGTCGAGTCATCAGTGACTCGAGGTCTTGAGAAAACTCCGCCTGAGGCCAGAGTTCAGCATCCACCTGGGTCATCGCCGCCTTCAGTCGAGCCAGATAGGCAACAACGCCGTCCAAGCGTGATTCCAACCGCAACAAGTTCATTGCAACGTCATCTTTCACAGGACAATTGATGGGATCGAGACCTGTCTCGACCCGCCCGTTTTCAGCTTCAAAATCCTGACAAAGTTCTGTCCCATCATGAAAAATAGTGAGTCGACAATATTATAACATACTTCAATCGACGACAATTAACAAGTCGAGCGGCTGTACCTTCAAGCTTCAGAACTAGTTTTTGCGGCAAGTTGCCCCAGATAAGACTCTAGCTTGCCTGTCTTGGCTCTGAGGCCTCCAACTTCAGTGGTTAGGTCCTCCTTGTCCGTCTTCGGTTGCTCGACTTCCCGATTGGCTTCCGAGATGGCGGTCTTCAGCTTCGCGTTCTCCTCTTCCAACTTGCCGACTGAAGCCAGCTTCTTGTCCGCAAGCGTTGTCTTCTCACGTGCTTCCTGAGCAGCAGCAAGGTCCTGGTCCTTCTTCTCCAAAGCTTCCTTCATTCTCTCTAAAGAAACAACACTCTTCAGACGAGCCTGAAGTTGACGGTTTCACTACACACATCTGCTTGTGTGAAGTCACTCGGTTCAAAGAGACTGAAAGAAAAAGCAGTGAAAGATGCGAGCTACTAGGTGGGCAAGAGTCGATTGGTTACCTCCCATGATGGTCGTTTCTTCTTGAGCAGTCTTGAGGTTCTTCTTCGTGAGTTCAAGATCAAGTTCAACGCTAATATGCTTCTTCTTCAACTCGAAAAGTCGAGCTCCTAGATCACAAGACCTCTGCAGTCAACAAGAGAGATATATCAGTCGACAGAAATAAGAGACAGTGACAGTGAAAAGTTACTCTAAGACTAGTGCCGAATCAAATATTCAACAGTAGTCTCGGGGACTACACCTAGTGGGTGCACTTAGCGTGCCCCCACTGGTTTAGATCAACACTCAGCATGGTCTGCCCAGCATGAGTCAAAAAAAAGAGAAGATTCAAAGACCTCAGCCGACTGCCAGCAGTCAACCGTGGTCTCGGGGACTACACCCAGTGGGTGCACTCGGCATGCCCCCAATGGTCCAGAAAGATTGCTAAGACTCAGCACGGGTCGAGGGAAGTGGAAGCTTTCCCGGACTCTAAACACAAGCACACCCCAGTGGGTGATCGTATATGAAACATCATTCAAAAGTTCAGTCGGAGTTCGCTGACCTTAACATTGGTCTGCAGGGCGGTGCTGGCGTTATAAGCTACCTGACTGGCCTCGTGCATCACCTTGACCTGCTCCATGACAAGGTTCACCTAGCGAAGAGCCTCCCTGGCTGCACTTGGCGAATCGTCCGGGGTCTGATATGCAGCGAAGAGCGATGGCTGCAAGACGGCCGAAGCAGCTACTGGGTCAGACGAGTGGAGTTGCATTGGAGTGGCAGTAACCCGAGCAGTCAACTGATGACCCACAAGTGTAGGGGATCTATCGTAGTCCTTTCGATAAGTAAGAGTTTCGAACCCAACGAGGAGCATAAGGAAATGATAAGCGTTTTTCAGTAAGGTTCTCTCTGCAAGCACTGAAATTGTAGGTAATAGATAGTTTTGTGATAAGATAAATAGTAACGAGTAACAAGTAAATAAAGTAAATAAAGTGCAGCAAGGTGGCCCAATCCTTTATGTAGCAAAGGATAAGCCTGGACAATTTCTAATAATGAGAAAGGAGCTCCCGAGGACACATTGGGAATTATCGTCAAGCTAGTTTTCATCACGTTCATATGATTCGTGTTCGGTACTTTGATAATTTGATATGTGGGTGGACCAGTGCTTGGGTACTACCCTTACTTGGACAAGCATCCCACTTATGATTAACCCCTATTGCAAGCGTCCACAACTACAAAAGAAGTATTAAGGTAAACCTAACCACATCATTAAACATATGGATCCAAATCAGCCCCTAACGAAGCAACGCATAAACTAGGGTTTAAGCTTCTGTCACTCTAGCAACCCATCATCTACTTATTACTTCCCCATGCCTTCCTCTAGGCCCAAATAATGGTGAACTGTCATGTAGTCTACGTTCACATAACACCACTAGAGGAAAAGACAACATACATCTCATCAAAATATCGAACGAATACCAAATTCACATGACTACTAATAGCAAGACTTCACCCATGTCCTCAAGAACAAACGTAACTACTCACAAAGCATATTCATGTTCATAATCAGAGGGGTAATAATATGCATTAAGGATCTGAACATATGATCTTCCACCAAGTAAACCAATTAGCATCAACTACAAGGAGTAATCAACACTATTAGCAACCCACAGGTGCCAATTTGTGGTTTTGATACAAGATTGGATACAAGAGATGAACTAGGGTTTTGAGAGGAGATGGTGCTGGTGAATATGTTGATGGAGATTGACCCCCTCCCAATGAGAGGATCATTGGTGATGACGTTGGTGATATTTCCCCCTCCCGGAGGGAAATGTCCCCGGCAAAACAGCTCCGCCGGAGCCCTAGATTGATTCCGCCAAGGTTCCGCCTCGTGGCGGAGGAGTTTCATCCCGTAAGCTTGCCCACGATTTTTCTAGGGTAAAAGCTCTCATATAGCAGAAGATGGACACCAGAGGCCCACC
>NC_041393.1:85071108-85097662 GCF_002162155.2 Triticum dicoccoides | reverse complement strand
GGCCAAGGTGTGGCCCCCCTGATGTATTTCTTTCACTCAATAATTCTTATTAATTCCAAACACATGTTTCGTGGAGTTTCGGGATTTTTGGAGCAGTGCAGAATAGATTTCCAATGTTTGCTCCATTTCCAGCCAGAATTCCAGCTGCCGGCATTCCCCCTCTTCATGGTAAACCTTGTAAAATAAGAGAGAATAGCCATAAGTATTGAGATATAATGTGTAATAACAGCCCATAATGCAATAAATATTGATATAAAAGCATGATGCAAAATGGACGTATCAACTCCCCCAAGCTTAGACCTCGCTTGTCCTCAAGCGGAAGCTGAAATCGAAAAATATGTCCACATGTTTAGAGATAGAGGTGTCGATAAAAATAAAATACGGACATGAGGCCATCATGATCATTCTTAAAACAGCAACATATATAGATTTTATCATATGATTTCTTATGCTCAAGTAACAATCAATTCACAATGTCAAGTATGGTTGAAAAACTTCATTGAGAACTAACAAACTATAATCTCAGTCATTGAAGCAATTGCAATTTATCATAACATCAGAAAGAGTCAACAATAGAGCTTTTCAGCAAATACACATACTCAACTATCTTGTAGTCTTCTATAATTGCTAACACTCACGCAGTACTTGTGGTTATGGAGTTTCAGCCGGACACTGAGAAAGATAGGGGCTTATTGTGTTGCCTCCCAACATATTCACCTTTAGGTGATGTCAACAATAATAGCCCATGCTAACTAACATCCAATTGGATATATATATATATATATATCATGATCTTTCGAACATGAAGAGCTTGCCAAAGGATAAAATGAAAAAGGGAAAGGTGTGGATCACCTTGCCTCAAGCACAAAGTAAAAACATAAAGTAAAAGATAGGCCCTTCGCAGAGGGAAGCAGAGGTTGTCGTGTGTGTTTAGGGTTGATGCACAAAATCTTAATGCAAAAGAACATCACTTTATATTGCCCCTTGTATGTGGACCTTTATTATGCAGTCCGTCGCTTTTATTACTTCCTCAACAAGATCGTACAAAGCTTATTTTCTCTGCACTAATAAGTCATGCATATTTAGATAGAAATTTTTATTGCTTGCAGCATGACAACTTACTTGAAGGATCTTACTCAATCCATAGGTAGGTATGGTGGACTCTCATGGCAAAACTGGGTTTAAAGATATTTGGAAGCACAAGTAGTATCTCTACTTGGTGCAAGGAATTTGGCTAGCATGAGGGGGAAAGGCAAGCTCAACATGTTTGGAAGGTCAATGACAATATACTTTAACTAAGATGCGCGAAAACATAAACCATTACGTTGTCTTCCTTGTCCAACGTCAACTCTTTTAGCATGTCATACTTAATGAGTGCTCCCAATTATAAAAGGTGTCCAAGATAATATATTTGTATGTGAACCCCTCTTTCCTTATCACTTCCTATTAATTGCAACGATGACCAAAACTACGTTCATCAACTCTCAACAATTTTTATGCCTCATACTTTCTATGTGTGAAGTCATCACTATCCATGAGATCAATATGAACTCTTTTATTCTTTCTACTTTCTCAAGATCATAGCAGCATAGCAAAGCCCTTGACTCAACACTAATCTTTATGATAGATAGCTCACGGACTCGATTACAAAAAGAGATCACAAAGCAAAACTCAAAACTGCTTGATATCAAAACTTCAATCTACTAGATCAAGATACTACTAAAAGGATCGAACTAAATAAAACGGCAAAGATAGGAGTGTGATGGTGATACGATACTGGGGCACCTCCCCCAAGCTTGGCAGTTGCCAAGGGGAGTGCCCATACCCACGTGATTATTTCCTCGGAGGTGATGGAGGTGCTGATGATGATGGTGGATAATCGCACATTGAGCATAAAAGCTCCTCCAACTTGCGGATAATGCCCTTGAGTCCGGCGATATGATCCTTCAACAGGATATTCTCCTGTGTGAGATACTTGTTCTGTATGCGAGCTAACTCAATCATCTTGAAAGCTTCAATCTCTGTTGGAGTAAAGAGGTTAGGTAACGGTTGAGGGATGTCTTGTTCTTTCACCGCCGGAGCTTGAACCTCCATGGCCTTGTTGATCCCTTCATCCTTGTTGATCTCCTCCGGTTCTTCTCTTTTCAGCTCTATCTTCAACAGCTAGGCATCCTTGTCTTTGTTGTTGGAGGAGGGCGACGTCATGGTGCTCTTGATCTGCGACAAAAACAGCTCGAAACAAAAACAGAGGATATTTGCGTGATACGGTGGTCAAAACCTTCGGGGGTATATATAATGAATTTTTACCGACCAAAATACGTAATGTGTAAGAAAACGGAGTCCGGGAGGCACACGAGGTGCCCACGAGATAGGGGGGCGCGCCCAGTAAGGGTGGGCGCGCCCTCCACTCTCGTGGGGGCCTCGTGTCCCTTTCGGACTACTTCTTTCTTCCTAAAATTCTTAAATATTCCAAAACTGATAAAAATTGCCATGGGAGTTGTTTTGGAGTCGGTTTACTTACCGTACCACATACCTATTCCTTTTCGGAGTCTGGAGCGTTCTGGAAAGTGTCCTTTATGTATTCCTCCGGGGTTACGGTTTCAATAAAATTAGTTTCAACATTGATAGGATTACCTGAAATATAATGTTTAATTCTTTGACCGTTTACCACCCTCGGACTTGTGCCTTCGAAGTTGTTGATTTTTATGGCACCAGAACAATAGACCTCCTCGATAACGTAAGGACCTTCCCATTTAGAGAGTAGTTTTCCTGCAAAAAATCTTAAACGAGAGTTGAATAATAACACATAATCTCCTACGTTAAACTCACGCCTTTGTATCCTTTTGTCATGCCAGCGTTTGACTTTTTCTTTAAATAGCTTGGCATTCTCATAGGCTTGGGTTCTCCATTCATCAAGGGAGCTAATATGAAACAACCTCTTCTCACCGGCAAGTTTGAAGTCATAGTTGAGCTCTTTAATAGCCCAGTATGCTTTATGTTCAAGTTCAAGAGGTAAATGACACATTTTTCCATAAACCATCTTATATGGAGACATACCCATAGGATTTTTGTATGCAGTTCTATAGGCCCATAATGCATCATCAAGTTTTTTGGACCAATTCTTTCTAGATCTATTCACAGTCTTTTGCAAAATTAGTTTGAGCTCTCTATTGCTCAACTCTACTTGACCACTAGACTGCGGATGATAAGGAGATGTGATTCTATGATTGACATCATACTTAGCAAGCATCTTACGGAAAGCACCATGAATAAAATGTGAACCACCATCAGTCATAAGATATCTAGGGACTCCAAACCTTAGAAAAATAACTTCTTTAAGCATTTTAATAGAAGTGTTATGATCAGCACTACTAGTTGGAATAGCTTCTACCCACTTAGTAATGTAATCAACAGCAACTAAAATATGTGTATAACCATTAGAGGCAGGAAAAGGTCCCATATAATCAAAGCCCCAAACATCAAATGGTTCAATAACAAAGAGTAATTCATAGGCATTTTTTGATGTCTACTAATGTTATCTATTCTTTGACATTCATCACAAGATAAGACAAACTTACGAGCATCTTTGAAGAGAGTAGGCCAATAAAAACCAGATTGTAGTACCTTGTGTGCAGTTCTATCTCCAGCGTGGTGTCCTCCATAGGATTCAGAGTGACACTTGCGTAGGATATGTTCCTGTTCATGCTCAGGCACACAACGTCTAATAACACCATCTACTCCTTCTTTATAAAGGTGTGGGTCATCCCGGAAGTAATGTCTTAAATCATAAAAGAACTTTTTCTTTTGCTGGTATGTGAAACTAGGCGGTATAAATTTAGCAACAATGTAATTAGCATAATCAGCATAGCAAGGAGCAGTTCGACAAGCATTAATGACCGCTAATTGTTCATCAGGAAAGCTATCATCAATAGGAAGTGGGTCATCAAGAACATTCTCTAACCTAGACAAGTTGTCTGTAACGGGGTTCTCAGCTCCCTTTCTATCAATAATATGCAAATCAAATTCTTGCAAGAGAACCCATCTAATGAGTCTAGGCTTAGCATCTTTCTTTTCCATAAGATATTTGATAGCAGCATGATCAGTGTGAATAGTAACTTTGGAATCAACAATATAAGGTCTAAACTTATCACATGCAAACACAACTGCTAAGAATTCTTTTTCAGTAGTAGCATAATTTCTCTGGGCAGTATCAAGAGTCTTACTAGCATACTGGATGACATTCAATTTCTTATCGACTCTCTGCCCTAGAACATCACCCATAGCATAATCACTAGCATCGCACATAATTTCAAAAGGTAAATTCCAATCTAGTGGCTGAACAATAGGTGCAGTGATCAAAGCTTTCTTAAGTATTTCAAATGCTTCTACACAATCATCATCAAAGACAAAAGGAATATCTTTTTGTAATAAATTAGTTAGAGGCCTAGAGATTTTAGATATGTCCTTAATGAACCTCCTATAAAAACCGGCATGACCAAGGAAACTTCTTATACCTTTTATGTCCTTGGCACATGGCATCTTTTCAATAGCATCAACTTTGGCTTTGTCAAATTCAATACCTCTCTCAGAGATCTTATGCCCCAAGACAATGCCTTCATTAACCATAAAGTGACACTTTTCCCAATTCAGGACGAGACTAGTGTCTTCGCATCTCTGCAAAACTCGATCAAGGTTGCTCAAACAATCATCAAAAGAGGATCCATAAACAGAGAAATCATCCATGAATACCTCACAAATCTTTTCACAAAAATCAGAGAATATAGCCATCATGCATCTTTGAAAGGTAGCAGGTGCATTACATAAACCAAAAGGCATACGTCTATAAGCAAAAGTACCAAAAGGGCAAGTAAAAGTAGTTTTAGATTGATCCTTCGCTGACACAGGTATTTGAGAGAAACCGGAAGAACCATCTAGAAAGCAGAAATGTGTGTGTTTGGATAGTCTTTCTAGCATTTGATCAATAAAAGGTAAAGGGTAATGATATTTCTTAGTAGCTTTATTTAACTTACGAAAATCAATTACCATCCTATAACCTGTAATAATTCTTTGCGGGATCAATTCATCTTTATCATTAGGAACAATGGTAATACCTCCCTTTTTAGGAACACAATGGACAGGGCTTACCCGTTCACTATCAGCAACGGGATAAATAATACCTGCCTCAAGGAGCTTTAGTATCTCCTTTCTTACCACTTCTTTCATCTTGGAATTTAGTCGTCGTTGAGGATCTCTAACTGGTTTGGCATCTTTTTCCACTGTAATTTTGTGTTGGCATAATGTGGGACTAATGCCCTTGAGATCATCCAGAGTATATCCAATAGCAACTCGGGGCTTCTTCAGAGTTTTCAATAATCTTTCTTCTTCTTGCTCAGAAATGTTAGCACTAATAATAACAGGATATATTTCCTTTTCATCAAGATAAGCATACTTAAGATTATCAGGTAATGGTTTGAGTTCAAACACGGGATCACCCTTGGGTGGAGGAGGATCCCCAAGAATTTCAACGGGAAGGTTATGTTTTAGCATAGGTTCCTGTTTAAGGAACACTTCATCTATTTCCCTTCTTTCCTTCATAAACATATCGTTTTCATGGTCTAGCAAATATTGTTCTAACGGATCAGTAGGAGGCACAACAATGGAAGCAAGACTAATAATCTCATCCTTACTAGGTGGTTCCCTATCACGAGGTTGTCTACGAAACTTAGCAAAATTAAACTCATGAGACATACCATCTATGCCAACGGTGACAGTATCTTTTTCACAATCAATCTTAGCACTAGTTGTATTCAAGAAGGGTCTACCGAAAATAATGGGACAAAAATCATCTTATGGGGAACCAAGAACAAGAAAATGAGCAGGGTACTTAACCTTCCCACACAAGACTTCAACGTCTCTAACAATCCCAATGGGTTTAATGGTATCCCTATTAGCAAGCTTAATGGTGACATCAATGTCTTCTAATTCAACTGATGCAATATCATGCATAATTTATTTATATAGATCATAAGGTATCGCACTAGCACTAGCACCCATATCACATAAGCCATGATAACAATGATCTCCTATTTTAACAGAAATAATAGGCATGCCTGCGATAGGTCTATGTATCTTAGTATCTGGTCTAGCAATATTAGCAGTCTCACCATAGAAATAAATAACATGCCCATCTAAATCATCATCCAAGAGATCTTTAACCACAACAATACTAGGTTCAACATTAATTTGCTCAGGAGGTGTATAAGTCCTAGGATTACTCTTACGAACAACAGTCGAAGCTTTAGCATGATCCTTTATCCTAACAGGAAAGGGAGGTTTCTCAACATAAGTAGTAGGAACAATAGGATCGCTATAGGTGATAGTCTTTTCTTCAAATGTAATAGGTGCAACTACTTTCACTTCAACAGGAGGATTATATTTAAACCACTTCTCTTTAGGGAGATCAACATGAGTAGCAAAAGATTCACAGAAAGAAGCTACTATCTCAGAGTCAAGTCCATACTTAGCGCTAAATCCACGAAAAGCATCGGTATCCATAAAAGATTTAACACAATCGAACTTAGGTGTCATACCTGACTCCTTACCATCGTCAGAACCCCAATCTTCAGAGTCGCGTTTAATTCTTTCCAACAAGTCCCATTTGAAATCAATAGTCTTCAGCATATAAGAACCAACATAGGAAGTATCGAGCAGGTTGCGATTATCAAGAGAAAGCCGAGCATAAATTTTCTGAATAATCATTTCCTGAGAGAGCTCATGATTGGGGCATGAATATAACATTGACTTAAGCCTCCCGCAAGCTTGAGCGATGCTTTCTCCTTCACGAGGCCAGAAATTATATATGTAATTACAATCACGATGAACAAGATGCATAGGATAGAACTTCTGGTGAAATTCCAACTTCAATCGCTTATAATCCCAAGATTTCGTATCTTCACATAGCCTATACCATGTCAATGCATATCCCTTCAAAGATAAAGGGAAGACCTTCCTTTTGACATCATCATAGATAATACCTAGAAGCTTAAATAATCCACAAACTTCATCCACAAAGATAAGGTGTAAATCGGGATGCAATGTTCCATCTCCTGCAAATGGATTAGCTAGCAGTTTCTCTATCATACCCGAAGGAATTTCGAAGTAAATATTTTCATAAAGTTCAGTAAGTTGAGGAGAAACTCTTTGCTCTTCTGGTCGGGTGAAGATACCCCGAACAAGCCCCTCAAAGGATTAGTTTCCATAGTGACAAGTAACAGAAATTTCAGCACACTATATAAATGTTTCCTTACCAAGTTCCACTAACCAAAAGAACTACACTCCCCGGCAATGGCGCCAGAAAAGAGTCTTGATGACCCACAAGTGTAGGGGATCTATCATAGTCCTTTCGATAAGTAAGAGTGTCGAACCCAACGAGGAGCAGAAGGAAATGATAAGCGGTTTTCAGTAAGGTTTTCTCTGCAAGCACTGAAATTGTAGGTAATAGATAGTTTTATGATAAGATAAATAGTAATGAGTAACAAGTAAATAAAGTAAATAAAGTGCAGCAAGGTGGCCCAATCCTTTATGTAGCAAAGGATAATCATGGACAATTTATAATAATGAGAAAGGAGCTCCCGAGGACACATTGGAATTATCGTCAAGCTAGTTTTTATCAGGATCATATGATTCGCGTTTGGTACTTTGATAATTTGATATGTGGGTGGACCAGTGCTTGGGTACTGCCCTTACTTGGACAAGCATCCCACTTATGATTAACCCCTATTGCAAGTGTCCTCGACTACAAAATAAGTATTAAGGTAAACCTAACCACAACATTAAACATATGGATCCAAATCAGCCCCTAACGAAGCAACGCATAAACTAGGGTTTAAGCTTTTGTCACTCTAGCAACCCACCATCTACTTATTACTTCCCCATGCCTTCCTCTAGGCCCGAATAATGGTGAACTGTCATGTAGTCTGCGTTCACATAACACCACTAGAGGAAAACACAATATACATCTCATCAAAATATCGAACAAATACCAAATTCACATGACTACTAATAGCAAGACTTCACCCATGTCCTCAGGAACAAACGTAACTACTCACAAAGCGTATTCATGTTCATCATGAGAGGGGTAATAATAGGCATTAAGGATCTGATCATATGATCTTCCACCAAGTAAACCAATTAGCATCAACTACCAGGAGTAATCAACACTACTAGCAACCCACAGGTACCAATTTGTGGTTTTGATACAAGATTGTATACAAGAGATGAACTAGGGTTTTGAGAGGAGATGGTGCTGGTGAAGATGTTGATGGAGATTGACCCCCTCCCGATGAGAGGATCGTTGGTGATGACGTTGGTGACGATTTCCCCCTCCCGGAGGGAAGTGTCCCCGGCAGAACAGCTCCGCCAGAGCCCTAGATTGATTCCGCCTCGTGGCGGCGGAGTTTCGTCCCATAAGATTGCCCATCTTTTTTTCCAGGGTAAAAGCTCTCATATAGCAGAAGATGCACACCGGAGGCCCACCAGGGGGCCCAGGAGACAGGGAGCGCGCCCAGTAGGGGGGGGGGGGGCGCCCCCCACTCTCCTGGCCAAGGTGTGGCCCCCCTGATGTATTTTTTTCACTCAATAATTCTTATTAATTCCAAAAACATGTTTCATGGAGTTTCAGAATTTTTGGAGCAGTGCAGAATAGGTTTCCAATGTTTGCTCCTTTTCCAGCCAGAATTCCAGCTACCGGCATTCCCCCTCTTCATGGTAAACATTGTAAAATAAGAGATAATAGCCATAAGTATTGAGATATAATGTGTAATAACAGCCCATAATGCAATAAATATTGATATAAAAGCATGATGCAAAATGTATGTATCATCGACCCCGACGGACGATCAGTCGTCAACGGGTCGGCAAAAGTGATGTTGGTCCGGACCGGATCTCCAGAATGCTCGACCACCGCCTCAAGCGCCGGCGTCGACTGAGGGACTTGAACGTCAAGCTTTCTCCTGCTCGAGCCCCCACCTGTCCCCCTCCTCTCCTGTAGAGGCACTTCTTCTTCTTCATCATCAGGAAGCACGACGACTTCTCACGGAACTGCAGAGAGAGAAACATTGGAAATTCAGCCGACTGACAACCCACTCGACTAAATGAAGCCTGTTCGAACGGACTTACCAGCTCGGGAAGTGGCCACATCATCGGTCTCCTCGTCTCCTGGAGCTTTGTCGATATCCATGTCAGTTGCAGCAGAGGTTGGGCTGGAAAGATACATGATCCGTTTGGTCAGAACAAAAAAACTTCAGTCGGCCTCGATAAATGCAAGCAAGATACTCACCCCGAAGCAACAGGGACGTCCATCTTGACCTGCGGCAAAGTCTTCCGAGTCTTTGAGGGAGCAACCTTGGGCTGCTTGGCGACCTTCTCTGTCGGCTCCAGAGTCGACGTCCGAGTGCGCTTCTGTGTGTGAGTACTTGGAGCCACGTTCTTTCCGCGCCCGCCCGCCGGGTCATGGTGTTGCTTGGATCGGCGTTCGGAGCGCGGCTGCGAGTCGACTTCTTCCTCGTCATCCGACTCCTCGCTCTCCTCCTCCTCGTCTTCATCTGAAGATTCCCATTCACCACTCTCTTTCGTGCTGGCCTCTCCCTCCTGGTCCTGCTCCAGAGCTTGCTCACCGTTGGGCATCAAATACATGTCAGTGAAAACCTACAAGACAAAAAGTCGAGTAAAAGTCAGTCGAGATCAACCACAGTCGGAATGTGTAGGCAAAGATAGTCGGAATGTGTATGCAAAGACAGTCGGAATAAAGAGCATACCTTGTCGGGCTGATTGTCATCACTGAAGGGGGTGACTCGCCTGGCTCCTCTAGGGTTGTCCTGGTTACCTGTAATGCTCTTCAACCACATGGCCACGGTCTTGGGTGGCACTTCCTCTGGATGAACCCGAGCGGTGTCGTCGGACCTAGAGGACAACCACATGGGATGGTCACGGGCCTGAAGGGGCTGGATGCGTTGACTGAGGAATACTTCCAGCAGGTCCATGCTAGTGACACCCTCATTAATCAGTTGGACCACTTTCTCAACCAACACCTTTGTCTCCACATTCTCAGCAGCAGTCACTTTCAGTGGAGAAGGAGTCTGGACACGGTCAAAAGTGAAGTGGGGAAGGCCAGTCGACTGACCTGGAGTTGGGACGTCCTGGCAGTAGAACCAGTTCGACTACCAACCTCTAACCGATTCAGGGAGAGTCATGGTAGGGAAAGAACTCCTCTGCCTCTTTTGGATACCCAAACCCCCGCACATCTGGATGACATGGGTCTTCGAGTCACTCGTTTTCGCTTTCCTCACCGACTGGGAACGGATGGTGAAGATATGTTTGAAAAGGCCCCAGTGCGGTCGACACCCCAAAAAGTTTTCACACATCGACATGAACGCAGAAAGGTACGTGATGGTATTGGGAGAAAAATGGTGGAGTTGGGCACCAAAGAAGTTTAGGAAGCCCCGAAAGAAGGGGTGCGGAGGGAGCGAAAAACCCTGGTCGACGTGGGTGGCGAGCAGTACACACTCACCCAGTAGAGGCTACGGCTCCGATTCCCCCTCAGGTAGCCTTGTTGCACCCTTGGCGATCAGCCCGAACTCCACCAGCTCGTCCAGATCTTCTTGCTGGAGCGAAGACCAGAGCCAATCGCCCTGCATCCAGCCTGGCGGCAGCCCCGCGCACGATGACGACCCGCGGTTCTGCTTCTTGCCTTTCGCCGCCCCCGTCGCCTTCTTCGCGCGCTCCTGTGCCGCCGTCTTGTCCTTCACCATGGTGGCAGAGCGACAGCGTCGAGGGTAGAAGAACTAGATGCGGTGGAGAAGCAGAGGAAGAAGAAAGAAAGACGAGCACACATAGTGTAGACACCTCGGCCCCGTCGCCTTATAAAGGGTTGCTTCCGAGTGGCTGATGCGTGGGACCAGGCAATCCTGTCAAATCCCACAACAGTCACACGCAACGTACGTGGCGAAAAAGGTGGCACAGAAATCGAGGCACTATTGTTTATCCGCCCCGCTTAGTTTGGCGCGCCCCGTCCCGCGTGCTTCCCCGAAATTTCGTATCCCGTGAAATCCGGGATACACTGCAATCAATCGCGCCAAAGATTCTGCACCCCCAAGATAGCACTCGGCGGATGGTGCAACACGTTCAGTCGACAATTCTCTGAATGGATCAAGGCGACTGAATCAATGCTGAAGTACCAGCGCGGGCCTTTCGTCCTGCGTAAAACACTCGCGAGGCGCGAAGCTCGGAACAAGATTGACTTCAGCCTACTTTCCATTCGAACCTCCATCCATTTGGGGGCTACTGATGAGGATACAAACCTGGGGTAGGGTCATAGGCTTGACCTATACATCCTACCCAAGGTCACTACCCTAGAAGATAAGAAGTCCAAGAGGCAACGAAGAACCCCCAGTCAAAGATGTCGAGTGCAATCCACTTGACCAGCCATATCACTCGGGTGTCCCCCTGCCTGTTGTCACTCGACCATATGAGGAATCACTCGACCTACTGAAGGCCAGGAGTCACTCAGCTCTGTTACGGTTGGTCATTCACTCCGTAGTCTTTAAGATCATTAATAACACTTAAGGCTGGCGTTATCAGTAATGCCCCTACTTTATGTACATTAAGCCCCTTGTAATGGAGGAAGGCCGAGGTCCTGGTGCACTCTATATAAGCCACCCCCCTCCTCTGGGACAAGGGTTCGCGCCCCCTATAATATCACACACATATAATCCAGTCGACCGCCTCCGGGCACCGAGACGTCGGGCTATTACTTCCTCCGAGGAGGGCCTGAACTCGTAAACCCTGTGTGTACACCTTCACCATAGCTAAGGTCTTTTCTCTCCATACCTACCCCCCTTTCTACTGTCAGTCTTAGAACCATGACAGGTGCAACGCTAGTCGAGCTGCTCCCGAACAAGTCAGCAAGGGGAAAGTCCGCTGCATTTTTTTTCTGGATTTTGCCTGCTCCAATTGAAAACGGCCGGAACCAAGAAAGTAGACATATCTGCAACCACCTGTTTTGCGGCAGCTATCGCTATTGCGACTGTCTTAGATGATTTCTTGTCAACCGCAGTCTCAACCTTCTTGTCGATGTTTTCTTCAGTTAACCCCTGTCTTTCCTTTCTCTCCTCCGTGGTCTCACGGTAGTACTTCTTCCATGTGGCGCCATCTCCGACACCACGCACGTGTCCATACGACGGTCGAATCTCCACCGGGAGTCCTTTCAATATGTTCAACGCCCAGTTGAATGGAGTGTCCTACGTGGGCCTCGCCAACTGATACATCTCCAACATATCTACTTTTTCAACACTTTTGCCCTTGTTTTGGACTCTAACTTGCATGATTTGAATGAAACTAACCCGGACTGACACTGTTTTCAGCAGAATTGCCATGGTGTTGTTCATTGTGCAGAAAACAAAAGTTCTCGGAATGACTTGAAAATCCATGGAGATAACTTTTGGAAAATATAAAAAATACTGGTGAAAGAATCAAGGCCAGGGGCCCCACACCCTATCCACGAGGGTGGGGGCGCGCCCCCTGTCTCGTGGGCCCACTGATGCTCCACCGACCTCAACTCCAACTCCATATATTCCGTTTCACGGAGAAAAAATCAAGGAGAAAGTTTCATCGCGTTTTACGATACAGAGCCGCCGCCAAGCCCTAATCTCTCCCGGGAGGGCTGATCTGGAGTCCTTTCGGGGCTCCGGAGAGGGGGATTCGTTGCTGTCGTCATCATCAACCATCCTCCATCACCAATTTCATGATGCTCACCGCCGTGCATGAGTAATTCCATCGTAGGCTTGCTGGACGGTGATGGGTAGGATGAGATTTCCATGTAATCAAGCTAGTTTTGTTAGGGTTTGATCCCTTGTATCCACTATGTTCTAAGATTGATGTTGCTATGACTTTGCTATGCTTAATGCTTGTCACTAGGGCCCGAGTGCCATGATTTCGGATCTGAACCTATTATGTTTTCATGAATATATGTGAGTTCTAGATCCTATCTTGCAAGTCTATAGTCACCTATTATGTGTTATGATCCGACAACCCCGAAGTGACAATAATCGGGATACTTCTCGGTGATGACCGTAGTTTGAGGAGTTCATGTATTCACTATGTGCTAATGCTTTGTTCCGGCACTCTATTAAAAGGAGGCCTTAATATCCCTTAGTTTCCACTAGGACCCCGCTGCCACGGGAGGGTAGGACAAAAGATGTCATGCAAGTTCTTTTCCAAAAGCACATATGACTATATTTGGAATACATGCCTACATTACATTGATGAACTGGAGCTAGTTCTGTGTCACCCTATGTTATAGCTATTACATGAGGAATCGCATCCGACATAATTATCCATCACTGATCCAATGCCTACGAGCTTTTCACATATTGTGCTTCGCTTATTTACTTTTCCTTTGCTACTGTTACAACTACTACAAAACTGCTATCTTTACTTTTGCCATTGTTACCATTACTATCAGACTACTTTGCTACTAAATACTTCACTGCAGATACTAAGGTATCCAGGTGTGGTTGAATTGACAACTCAACTGCTAATACTTAAGAATATTCTTTGGCCCCCCTTGTGTCGAATCAATAAATTTGGGTTGAATACTCTACCCTCGAAAGCTGTTGCGATCCCCTACACTTGTGGGTTATCAAGACTAATTTCTGGCGCCGTTGCCGGAGAGCATGGCTCTATTCTTTGAGTTACTTGGGATTTATATCTGTTGATCACTATGAGGAAGTTGAAAGACGAAAGAACCAAGATTTTTCCCTCAACTATGAGGGGAGGTAAGGAACTGTCATCTAGCTCTGCACTAGATTCTCCTTCTATTTTGAGTAAGCTTGCGGCACCTAAACCTGCTACTGCTATGAATTCTGATATGTCGCATGTTATTGATGATGCCACTTCTGCTATGCATGATACTTATGATGAAACTACTTCTGTTCGTGATACTACTTTGCCATTAGGTGAATTTCTTGATGAACAACTTGCTAGGGTTAGAGAGAATGAAATAATTGAAGATGCTATTATTGATGATAGTGATGATGAAAGTTCTCCCTGATTATGAATTGCCTGTTGTTCCTGAGGGTTATGTTATGGATGAGGAAGGTGATACGTCTCCAACGTATCTATAATTTTTGATTGCTCCATGCTACTTTATCTACTGTTTTGGACTATATTGGGCTTTATTTTCCACTTTTATATTATTTTTGGGACTAACCTATTAACCGGAGGCCCAACCCAGAATTGCTGTTTTTTTGCCTATTTCAGTGTTTCGAAGAAACGGAATATCAAACGGAGTCCAAACGGAATGAAACCTTCGGAAACGTGATTTTCTCACCGAACGTGATCCAGGAGACTTGGACCCTACTCCAAGAAGTAACAGAGGCGCCCACCCCCTAGGGCGCGCCCCCTACCTCATGGGCCCCCTGTTGCTCCACCGACGTACTCCTTCCTCCTATATATACCTACGTACGCCCAAACAATCAGAATAGGAGCCAAAAACCTAATTCCACCGTCACAACCTTCTGTATCCATGAGATCCCATCTTGGGCCTATTTCGGAGCTCCGCCGGAGGGGGCATCCACCATGGAGGGCTTCTACATCAACACCATAGCCCCTCCGATGGAGTGTGAGTAGTTTACTTCAGACCTTCGGGTCCATAGCTAGTAGCTAGATGGCTTCTTCTCTCTTTTTGGATCTCAATACAATGTTCTCCCCCTCTCTCGTGGAGATCTATTCGATGTAATCTTCTTTTTGCGGTGTGTTTGTTGAGACCGATGAATTGTGGGTTTATGATCCAGCTTATCTATGAATAATATTTGAATCTTCTCTGAATTCTTTTATGTATGATTGAGTTATCTTTGCAAGTCTCTTCGAATTATCCGTTTGGTTTGGCCAACTAGATTGATAGTTCTTGCAATGGGAGAAGTGTTAGCTTTGGGTTCAATCTTGCGGTATCCTTTCCTAGTGACAGAAGGGGCATCAAGGCACGTATTGTATTGTTGCCATCGAGGATAACAAGATGGGGTTTTTATCATACTGCATGAATTTATCCCTCTACATCATGTCATCTTGCTTAAGGCATTACTCCCTTTTTAACTTAATACTCTAGATGCATGCTGGATAGCGGTCGATGAGTGGAGTAATAGTAGTAGATGCAAAATCGTTTCGGTCTACTTGTCTTGGACGTGATGCCTATATACATGATCATACCTAGATATACTCATAACTATGCTCAATTCCGTCAATTGCTCAACAGTAATTTGTTCACCCACCGTAGAATATCTATGCTCTTGAGAGAAGCCACTAGTGAAACCTATGGCCCCCGGGTCTATTCTCATCATATCAATCTCCATTACTTTATTACTTGCTTTGTTTTTACTTTGCCTTTTACTTTTCACTTTGCATCTATATATCAAAAATACTAAAAATATTATTTATCATCTCTATCAGATCTCACTCTCGTAAGTAACCGTGAAGGGATTGACAACCCCTAATCGTGTTGGTTGCGAGGAGCTATCGTTTTGTGTAGGTACGAGGGACTTGTGCGTGGCCTCCTACTGGATTGATACCTTGGTTCTCAAAAACGGAGGGAAATACTTACGCTACTTTGCTGCATCATCCTCTCCTCTTCGGGAAAATCCAACGCAGTGCTCAAGAGGTAGCAGAAGCTGCTAGAGATATCTTTGCTTGCAAGGATAGATATGATCTTAAGAAGTTATTAGCTAAATGGAAGCAGCAATCTCTTAATGCTAGAATGAAACCCGACCCCGCTTTTGCTACTTCACCTATCTGTGTTACTGATAAGGATTATGAATTCTCTATTGATCCTGATATTATTACTTTGGTAGAATCTGATCCTTTTTATGGCCTTGAATCTAAAACTATTGTGGCACATCTTACCAAGTTAAATGATATAGCCACCCTGTTTACTAATGATGAGAAGTCTCGCTATTATTATATCCTTAAGATATTTCTGTTTTCATTAAAGGGTGATTCTAAGACTTGGTTTAATTCTGTTGCTCCTGGTTGTGTGCGTAGTCCCCAGGATATGATTTATTACTTCTCTGCTAAATATTTCCCTGCTCATAAAAACAAGCTGCCTTGCGGGAAATATATAATTTTGTGCAAATCGAAGAAGAGAGTATCCCACAAGCTTGGGGGAGGCTTCTCCGATTACTTAATGCTTTGCCTGATCATCCTCTTAAGAAAAATGAAATACTTGATATCTTTTATAATGGACTAACCGATGCTTCCAAGGACTACTTGGATAGTTGTGTTGGTTGTGTTTTCAGGGAAAGAACAGTCGACCAAGCTGAATTACTATTGAATAATATGTTGACTAATGAAAATAATTGGACTCTTCCTAAGCCAATTCCTGAGGCAATCCCTGAGCCAATTGAGTCAACTCCTGAGCCTATTCCTAAACCCACTCCGTAGAAGAGGGGCGTTCTATTTCTCAGTCCTGAAGATATGCAAGAGGCAAAGAAATCAATGAAAGAAAAAGGTATCAAAGCTGAAGATGTTAAGAATTTACCACCTATTGAAGAAATACATGATCTTAATCTACCTGCTGAAGAAACACATTGTCTTGATAACCCGACACAGGTAGTAAAGGTAAATTCTCTCTATAGATATGATAAAGTTGAAATCCCCTCTACTAAATTTCATAGCCCATGCTTAGATGAATTTGATGACTTTATGGCTAGACAAGAAAGTTTTAATGCATATGTTGGTAGAGAATTAAAGGATAATGCTTTCGAGATAGGACGCTTGAGTGACTATATGGCTAGAGTTAAAGGTGAACTTAAACTCATTAGCAAATATGCTTCCATGGTTACCACTCAAGCTGGGCAAGTACTTAAAGCTCAAAGTGATTTGCTTGATGAATTAAATAATAAGCATGACTTTGCTGTTAGAGTGGCTACTAGAACTGGTAGAATGACTCGGTAACCTTTGTATCCTGAAGGCCACCCTAAAAAGAAAAAGAAAAACGATATGACTTTGCATGCTTCTAGTGAACCTATTATAGACACACCTGAGAATCCCAATGATATTTCTATTTCTGATGCTGAAACACAATCAGGTAATGAACATGAACCTAGAGATAATCTTAATGATAATGTTCATGTTGATGCTCAACCTAGAAATAACAATGAAGTACAGGTTGAACCTGCCGTTGATTTTGATAACCCACAATCAAAGAATCAACTTTATGATAAGAGAGATTTTGTTGCTAGGAAGCACGGTAAAGAAAGAGAACCATGGGTTCAGAAACCCATGCCCTTTCCTCCTAAACCATCCAAGAAAAAGGATGATGAGGATTTTGAGCGCTTTGTTGAAATGAGTAGACCTATCTTCTTATGTATGCGCTTAACTGATATGCTTAAGTTAAATCCTTATGCTAAGTATATGAAGGATATCATTACAAATAAAAGAAAGATACCGGAATCTTAAATTTCCACCATGCTTGCTAATTATACTTTTAAGGGTGGAATACCAAAGAAACTTGGAGATCCAGGGGTACCAACTATACCATGCTCCATTAAAAGAAATTGTGTTAAAACTGCTTTATGTGATCTTGGAGCCGGTGTTAGTGTTATGCCTCTCTCTTTATATCGTAGACTTAAATTGAATAATTTTATACCTACTGAAATATCTTTGCAAATGACTGATAAATCAACTGCTATACCTATCGGTATTTGTGAGGATGTGCCTGTTGTGGTTGCAAATGTCACTATCTTAACGGACTTTGTTATTCTTGATATTCCCGATGACGATAGTATGTCGATTATCCTTGGTAGACCCTTTTTGAATACTGTAGGGGCTGTTATTGATTGCAACAAAGGCAATGCCACTTTTCATGTTAATGGTAATGAGCATACGATACACTTTCCGAGGAAACAATCTCAAGTTCATAGCATCAATTCTATTGGAAAAATTTCAACTATCATTATTGGAGGTTTTGAATTTCCTCTTCCTACTGTCAAGAAAAAATATGATATTCTTATTGTTGGGGATGTTCATATCCCCGTTGAGGTAACTTAGTGTTATTCAAAATTTCTCCGGTTCCGTGTTATTCGGAATGAGTTTGTTAACAAGACTTGATCAACCTTATTAGCGGATTCATTTTGATGATCATGAGATGGATGAAACTAGAAGGCACAATCTTTTGTACCCTCTTTTTACTTTCTGTTATTTAGAATAAATAAAGCAAAATTAGTATTATCTGTCTGTTTTCTGAATTATCCATGCAATAAAAAATATCCCGAAAATAAAAGTGCTCCAAATGCCCTGCAAATTTAGTATGATTTTTTATGGAATATTTGAGGATTTTAGGCACTGAAAATACTGCAGGGGGAAAGCACCTGGCCACGAGGGTGGAGGGCGCGCCCACACCCCCTAGGCGCGCCTCCCTGTCTTGTGGGCCCACGGTGGCCCCCCTCCACTTATAACTGCACCCACACACTCCATCTTCTTCCCAAAAAAATCCCCATCTAGCTCAAGCATGAGTTCTAGCTCATTTTGCTGCGATTTTTGATCTCCTTGCTCAAAGCTCCACTCACAAAACTGCTTCGGGAGATTGTTGCTTTGTATGTGACTCCTCCATTGGTCCAATTAGTTTTTGTTCTAGTGCTTTATTCATTGCAAATTTGTGCTGCATAGGTGACCATGTTCTTGAGCTTGCATGTCAAATTTATGAGGTCCCAAGTAATTCTAATGCATGATATAGTCTCTAGACACTTGTAGGAGTAGTTGCTACCAATCTTGTTTAGTTATATTCACTTTTATTTTGAAGTTACTAAAAATTTCAAAAAAAATTCAGAAAAAGAAATATGTCTGGGAGAATGTATCAAGGTGGTTCCTCAACAAAGAGAGGACCCAGGCGTGCTATGCGTGAGCAAGACGATGAACCACCAAGGGATGCCGAGGTGCGAGCTTGTGAGTGGCCATCAGACGAGTTTATTGTCAAAGCAGGCATTAAGGATGAATTTGACGCATATGTGCGTAATGCCGATCTTGAGGACTTCTTACAAGATAAGTGTCTGCAGTACTATCAATTGACTGATTCATTTGTGAGAAGGTTTAAATATAAATCTTCACATAATTCTCAGAGTGTCCTGTTTGATACTTATGATTAATCTTATACCATGGACTTAGAAGATTTTACAACTGCTTGCAAACTTCCGCAGTGGGGCAATGTTAATGACCCCCACAGATCTGAATATAAAGACTTTCTTGCTAGTATTACTGTTGGATAATCTAGGGATATACCACAAGCTACCATAGGGAGCATTCATTTTCCTGCTATACATTATTTTGCTCTCTTCATTGGTAGATGCATTGACGGTAAAGATGAAGCATGTCACATGTGTGTCCCTGATCTTTGTGTCCTCAAGAGTGCTGTTTTAGGTAATAAAGATTACAACTTGGGGGCAATAGTTGCACGTAGTTTGCATAATAATGGTTTATCTGGAGATTTATTTGGAGGGATTTATGCGACCCATGTTGCTAATTATCTTGGTATAGCCCCACGAGAGGAGGATATGGAGTTGCTTCCTGCTTATTTAGATTATGACGCTATGGTCAAACATCGTTTTCTTTTGAGGAATGAACAATTTCCTCCAGTATCGACTAATCTTTGACAGACGTCACGTTGTCCATGTTACTGTCTGTGCTCCTTTCCTTTTTGATTACCAGGCAAAACGGAGATATGTTGTTACCAGGGAGGAGGCAGCTGAACACGAGGGGAGAGCGGAGGCGGCTCACCAACAAGCCGCGGCTCAGGATGCATTTGCTGCTGCATCTCAGTACGACCCCGGTTACAACTTCGGATATCAGCCAGGCTATCCTTGGCATTAGACCAACTTAGGCCAAAATCCTAAGCTTGGGGGAGTACATATTTCTCACCGAGTTTACATTCATGTTCACACAGTATTCTAGTTGTCGGTGCTCATACTCTTTCATTGTATTATCCATGCTAGTTTAAATTTCTTGTTCTAGCTTTCTTCTTGTGTGTTTGATAAACCTTAAGAAAACCAAAAAAAATAGTTAGTTTACTTTCCATGCTTGTAGTAGTAATTAAAATAAAAACCCAAAAAGATTTCTCGTTCTTGTTTTACTTGTTGGGAGCTTTCCCGTGTAAATAGTTTTATTTTCTTTTCTTTCCTTTGGGGGTCAAGAGTAGAAGACCATATTTAAAATGTTTAGTGGCTCTCATATGCATGATTTTTTATTTAACTTAGAGCCCATATTACCTTGTCTTCTCTCTTGAGTTGAATGCTTGCAGATTCTAGCTTAGTCCAATGCACGTGCACTACTATTATTATTATACATATCGTTCGGTCGTGCAAGTGAAAGGCAATAATGATGATATATGATGGACTGATTGAGATGAGAAAAGCTGGTATGAACTCGACCTCTCTTGTTTTTGTAAATATGATGAGTTCATCATTCCTGATTCAACTTATTATGAAGTAAACATATTTGCAATGACATATAGAGATTATAGTTGCTTGTGCCATGCTTAATTAGCTATGAGTTATAATGGTTTACCTTGCATGCCAACATGCTATTAAAATGATTATGATGTGGTATGATGGGATGGTATCCTCCTTTGACTGAATTGAGTGACTCGGCTTGGCACATGTTCACGCATGTAGTTGAAACAAATCAACATAGCCTTCACGATATTTATGTTCATGGTGGATTATATCCTACTCATGTTTGTACTTGGTGTAAATTAATTTTAATGCATGTTCATAACTGTTGTTGCTCTCTCAGTTGGTCGCTTCCCAGTCTTTTGCTAGCCTTCACCTGTACTAAGCGGGAATACTGCTTGGGCATCCAAACTCCATAAACCCCAAAGTTATTCCATATGAGTCCACCATACCTTCCTATATGTTGTATCTACCTGCCGTTCCAAGTAAATTTATATGTGCCAAACTCCAAACCTTCAAATGAAATTCTGTTTTGTATGCTCGAGCAGCTCATGTTTAAACTAGGACTGTTTGTATCTTCCATGCTAGGTGGGTTATTCTCAAGAGGAGTGGACTCCGCTCCTCATTCACGAGAAAATGGCCGGTATCCGGGATGCCCAGTCCCATGATCAAAAAGATCAATGCAAATCAAAATAATTAAACAAAACTCCCCCAGGGCTGTTGTTAGTTGGAGGCACTCATTGTTTCAAGGAAGCCATGGATTGATGCTTGTTGGTGGTGGGGGAGTATAAACTTTTACCATTCTGTTTGGGAACCGCCTATAATGCATGCAGTATGGAAGATATCGCCATCTCATAGTTGTTGCGTTGACAGTGGAAGTATGCCGCTCAAAATGTTAGTCATCTCTATTTTTAAATTGAGCTCTGGCACCTCTACAAATCCCTGCTTCCCTCTGCAAAGGGCCTATCTATTTACTTTTATGTTGAGTCATCACCTTCTTATTAAAAAGCACCCGTTGGAGAGCACACTGTCATTAGCATTCATTACTATTAGTTTATATTGGGTATGACTTGACTGGATCTCTTTTACCATGAATTACAATATTTAGTCAGTCCTTGATCTTTAAAGGTGCTCTGCATTTATGTTTTGCGGTCTCAGAAAGGGCTAGCGAGATACCATCTTGTTATATCATATTATGATTGTTTTGAGAAAGTGTTGTCATCCGAGATTTATGATTATTGCTTGCTAGCTGATTATGCCATTGATATGAGTAAATGTGAGACCTAAGTGTTATTGTGAGAATGGTTTGTTCATAATCTTTGCTGAAAACTTGAATGCTGGCTTTACATATTTACAACAACAAGAGCAAACAGAGTTTATAAAAGTTTTTCTTTATCACTTTCAGTTTACCAACTGAATTGCTTGAGAACAAGCAAAGGTTTAAGCTTGGGGGAGTTGATACGTCTCCAATGTATCTACTTTTCCAAACACTTTTTCCCTTGTTTTGGACTCTAACTTGCATGATTTGAATGAAACTAACCCGGACTGACGTTGTTTTCAGCAGAACTGCCATGGTGTTGTTTATTGTGCAGAAAACAAAAGTTCTCGGAATGTCCTGAAAATCCACGAAGATAACTTTTGGAAAATATAAAAAATATTGGTGAAAGAATCAAGGCCAGGGGGCCCATACCCAGTCCATGAGGGTGGGGGCGCGCCCTCCCCCTGTGTGCGCCCCCTCTCTCGTGGGCCCCCTGATGCTCCACCTACCTCAACTCCAACTCCATATATTCCGTTTCACGGAGAAAAAATCAAGGAGAAAGTCTCATTGCGTTTTACGATACAGAGCCGCTGCCAAGCCCTAATCTCTCTCAGGAGGGCTGATCTGGAGTTCGTTCGGGGCTCCGGAGAGGGGGATTCGTCGCTGTCGTCATCATCAACCATCCTCCATCACCAATTTCATGATGCTCACCGCCATGCGTGAGTAATTCCACCATAGGCTTGCTGGACGGTGATGGGTTGGATGAGATTTACCATGTAATCAAGCTAGTTTTGTTAGGGTTTGATCCCTAGTATCCACTATGTTCTGAGATTGATGTTGCTCTGACTTTTCTATGCTTAATGCTTGTCACTAGGGCCAGAGTGCCATGATTTCAGATCTGAACCTATTATGTTTTCATGAATATATGTGAGTTCTTGATCCTATCTTGCAAGTATATAGTCACCTATTATGTGTTATGATCCGACAACCCCGAAGTGACAATAATCGGGATACTTCTCGGTGATGACCGTAGTTTGAGGAGTTCATGTATTCACTATGTGCTAATGCTTTGTTCCGGTACTCTGTTAAAAGGAGGCCTTAATATCCCTTAGTTTCCAACAGGACCCCGCTGCCACGGGAGGGTAGGACAAAAGATGTCATGCAAGTTCTTTTCCATAAGCACGTATGACTATATTCGGAATACATGCCTACATTACATTGATGAACTGGAGCTAGTTCTGTGTCACCCTATGTTATAGCTATTACATGAGGAATCGCATCCGACATAATTATCCATCACTGATCCAATGCCTATGAGCTTTCCACATATTAAGCTTCGCTTATTTACTTTTCCTTTTCTACTATTACAACTACTACAAAATTGCTATCTTTACTTTTGCCACTGTTATCATTACTATCATACTACTTTGCTACTAAATACTTTGCTGCAGATACTAAGTTATCCAGGTATGGTTGAATTGACAACTCAACTACTAATACTTAAGAATATTCTTTGGCTCCCCTTGTGTCGAATGAATAAATTTGGGTTGAATACTCTATCTGATAACCCACAAGTGTAGGGGATCGCAACAGCTTTCGAGGGTAAAGTAAACATTATTGAGTATTAGCAGTTGAATACTCTACTTGATAACCCAAATTTATTGATTCGACACAAGGAGAGCCAAAGAATATTATTGAGTATTAGCAGTTGAGTTGTCAATTCAACCACACTTGGATAACTTAGTATCTGCAGCAAAGTATTTAGTAGCAAAGTAGTATGATAGTAATGGTAAAAGTGGCAAAAGTAAAAATAATAGTTTTGTAGTGATTGTAACAGTAGCAACAGAAAAGTAAATAAGCGTAACACAATATGTGAAAAGCTCGTAGGCATTGGATCAGTGACGGATAATTATGTCGGATGCGACTCCTCATGTAGTCGCTATAACATAGGGTGACAAGGAACTAGCTCCAGTTCATCAATGTAATGTAGGCATGTATTCCAAATATAGTCATACGTGCTTATGGAAAAGAACTTGCATGACATCTTTTGTCCTACCCTCCCGTGGCAGCGGGGTCCTAATGGAAACTAAGGGATATTAAGGCCTCCTTTTAATAGAGTACCGGACCAAAGCATTAACACTTAGTGAATACATGAACTCCTCAAACTATGGTCATCACCGAGAAGTATCCCGATTATTGTCACTTCGGGGTTGTCGGATCATAACACATAATAGGTGAATATACACTTGCATAATAGGTTCAGATCTGAAATCATGGCACTCGGGCCCTAGTGACAAGCATTAAGCATAGCAAAGTCATAGCAACATCAATCTCAGAACATAGTGGATACTAGGGATCAAACCCTAACAAAACTAACTTGATTACATGGTAAATCTCATCCAACCCATCACCGTCCAGCAAGCCTACGATGGAATTACTCACGCACGGCGGTGAGCATCATGAAATTGGTGATGGAGGATGGTTGATGATGACGACGGCGATGAATCCCCCTATACGGAGCCCTAAACGGACTCCAGATCAGCCCTCCCGAGAGAGATTAGGGCTTGGCGGCGGCTCCGTATCGTAAAACACGGTGAAACTTTCTCTCTGATTTTTTTCTCCGTGAAACGGAATATATGGAGTTGGAGTTGAGGTCGGTGGAGCCTCAGGGGGCCCACGAGACAGGGGGGCGCGCCCAAGGGGGGTGGACGCGCCCCCACCCTCGTGGACAGGGTGTGGGGCCCCTGGTCTTGATTCTTTCGCCAGTATTTTTTATATTTTCCAAAACTTGCCTTCGGGATTTTCAGGTCATTCCGAGAACTTTTGTTTTCTACACATAAAACAACATCATGGCAGTTCTGCTGAAAACAGCGTCAGTCCGGGTTAGTTTCATTCAAATCATGCAAGTTAGAGTCCAGAACAAGGGTAAAAGTGTTTGGAAAAGTAGATATGTTGGAGACGTATCACTACCCTCAAAAGCTGATGCGATCCCCTACACTTGTGGGTTATCACCAACGCCTCAGATGGCGAGTCGCTTTCAGCCGCAATCCTGTACTGCTCTCTCTACAAAAGGCACAAGGATCGTTTACAAATATGACTAACGTGCAGTCGAATTGATCAGAAACTAAAATTACTAGCAGTCTCATGAACTCCGTCGTGACCGCGTTCATCTCAAAAACCTTCTTCACGGGGTCCCAACGGTGCCGGGCCCTGAGGACGTCATGCTCCTGCGAGACGGTGAACTCCGCCAAGGGGTCTGGGATGCCCAGACTCTCGTGTTCCGCGTCCTCCTTGGCCCATACGGACCTGTTCCCACCGTAACCATGGCTTCTGAGGTGGTGGCACCCCATGTTCCTCCGTTGAAGCCCCTTCATGTACTTCGACTTTTTTTTGGCAGCTTCGGCCATGCAAGCCACCTTGAATATTTCAAAGTGCTCTTCCGTGATTGTCGGATTATCCTTTACAATCTCGGAGTAGGGTTCCTTTTTGTTGACGATCCGATGTTTCACCCTTGCTTTCCAGGCGGCCAACGCGTCGCTAAACTTGGTCATGGCATGTTTGTTTATCTTCTTCATTGCCGGGTCCTTATCTGGATCTTTATAATCCTTTTTATTCCGGCCCGGGAACAAGAATATCTGGTGCTTCTTCTTTAGGAGGGAGGGCCTCATATTATCTATCTTCTTTAGTTTCTCATCATTGATGGTGGCGGTTTTCCATGCGATGTAGCCTATTTGATTGTCGTAGCACGTGCGCGCTTCCACGGGCGCATTTGGCTCAAAAATGTCATCGTCCACCTTTGTGACCTAGTAGTCCTGAGCGTGTTAGGAAGTCATTGCCTCTTTGCTTTCGGTTCTATACCGGCTCCGCTAGTCTCGGCGCCGGTCTCAGTCTCAGTGCCGGTCTCGATGCCGGTCTTAGTCTCAGCATTGGTCTCTGTCTCAGCGCCGGTCTCGATGTCGGTCTCAGTCTCCGATGTGACAGGTGGACCCAATAACATCAACTGTTGATCGTCGGCTTCCCTAAAAAGTTCGTCTGCCGCCAGGTTGACGTTGTCGCAGTCACCAGAACCCTTTCCTTCATCCTTGCTAGCCATGTTTCCTACGATTAAATCTAGTCAATTAATTCTAGACCTAATAAAATTAATAATAACATAAAAAAAAGGCCTATGCTTTGCAGGAACGTTGACTCCTTCCCGGCGCGGCCAATCCCGGGCACTCGATATGTCCTAGTTTGTAGCACAAGTCATGCCGAAATTCACGGAAAATTTCGGCATGTCTTTTGCTAAAAAGTGGGCAAATCGAGAACCTGAAATTTGCCGAAACGGAAACGAATCAACATTCTGGAAAAACATAGGCCACTCGGCTTCATTCCTTGGAAACAACAAAGCCACTTGAGCACAATCGAAACATGTGCAAACACAATTGAGGAATTTGCATATATCCTGACCACTTCAAGTTTGCACCTCCTAGCGTTTGACACTTCAGGAAAATCTACACAAATCTCATGCTCTCTCAAACTCAATTCAAAAACCAAATATAGATTATATTTAGTTAACTACTGAACTAAACTTTACTCTAAACTAAACCCTACTGCCTTAATTAACATCTAGTTAAACAAAGTCAATTAAAAACTAAACCCTACTAAACTAATTAACATCTACATTATCTACTACTTAACATCTATTATTACCCTAACTAAAAACATCTACTATTAACCATACTGCCCTAGTGAACTAGTACCATCACTACTACTAATTAACATCTACTACTACTACTAAAAATCATTATCTATGAACCCTAGTACTTTA
>NC_041393.1:85062358-85070856 GCF_002162155.2 Triticum dicoccoides | reverse complement strand
GGGCTCGGGCGACGGCGGTGAGGTCAAGGGCGACAGCGGTGAGGTCGAGGGTGGCGACGGTGAGGTCGAGAGCGGCGGCGGGCGGCGGCGGTGAGGTTGAGGGCGGCCTCGGGCGGCGGCAGTGAGGGCAGGCTCGGGCTCGGGTGGCAGCGACAAAGGAGTTTGGGGAATAGGGGGAGAGGGGGGAAAAGGTGGACTTAGTAAAATTTTGAGCCCGCGGGTGGTTAAGTCAAACTAGCAGTAGCGCTGTTTCCGAAACGCGCTATAGCTAAGTTAGCTATAGCGCGTTTTAGCAAAACACCCTACTGCTATAGGAAGCAGTTATTTCTTTTGTTTATCCTTACATCTTCTTTTTTTCATTTCTCTGTTTCCTACTTCTTTCATTTTCATTTACTTTTCTTTTTTTTCATTTTTCTTTTCTTTCTTAGCAGTAGCGCTCTACGCAGGAAACGCGTTGCAACAACGACCATAGTGGTAGCGCGCTTTGCGCGGAATCGCTACTACTATTCCTAGCCTACCGCCAACACGGTGGGAATTATAGTGGTAGCACTTTTTGCTGCACACGTGCTACTGCTATAGTTGTAGCTATAGCGCGCTTTTCTGGAACGCGCTACTAGAAAGTAGCAGTAGCGCCCTATTTTAACCAGTGCTACTGCTATACCTCTGTGTATAGGCTTTTCCCTAGTAGTGCGAACCCGTACAAATGGAAACCCTTGGGGGCGGTCACCGAACCCGTACACTTTGGCAACCCTTGGGGGCGGTCACTGGTACCCGTCAAATTGCTCGGGGCAATCTTCACAACCTAATTGGAGACCCCGACGCTTGCCCGGAGCTTTACACCACAATGATTGAGCTCCGAACAACACCAACCGTCTAGGGCGCCAAGGCACCCAAGAGGAACAAGCTCTAGGGTGCCCAAAAACCCAAGAGTAATAAGCTTCTCAAACTTCACTTCCACGTATCATCATGGAGAACTCAAACCGATGCACCAAATGCAATGGCAAGGGCGCACGGAGTGCCCAAGTCCTTCTCTCCCAAATCCCACCAACGCAACTAATGCTAGGGAGGAAAATGAAAGGAAGAACGAAAGAAGAACACGAAGAACTCCAAGATCTAGATCCAAGGGGTTCCCCTCACTTAGAGGAGAAAGTGATTGGTGGAAACGTGGATCTAGATCTCCTCTCTCTTTTCCCTCAAGAACTAGCAAGAATCATTGGAGGGATTGAGAGTTAGCAAGCTCGAAGAAGGTCAACAATGGGCGAAGAACATGAGCTAAAGAGATAAGGTCCATCGGGGAAGAAGACCCCCTTTTAAAGGTGGGGAAAAATCCAACCGTTATGCTCACAGCCCGCAGAGAGCGGTACTACCGCTCGACCTCACGGTACTACCGCTAGGGGTAGCGGTACTATCTCAAAGGGTAGCGGTACTACTGCTTGCGAGCGGTACTAAAAAAAATATCTGTGCCTACCACCGCTGGACTTGTGACGAGTTTTTGGTCCGAAGCGGTACTACTGCTGTAGAAGCCAAGGTATTACCCCTTCGGAGCGGTAGTAAAAAATTACATCTGCTCCTGTTCGCGGTAGTACCGCTGCAGCCTTTTCAGAACACCAAAACTGCCACAACTTCTGCAAACGGACTCCAAATTTAACGAAACCAAGTTTTTTGGAAAGCTAGCGACAAGGGCTAACACAATATTGATAGAACTAGCAAAAATAAGGAAATTATAAAAGTCCCATGAGAAAATGGTGAGAACCCTTCCTCGAATAAGACTGGTAAAACCTCCAACACCGAAAACACAAAAGAAGAAGCATATGAAATCCGTTTTTGATGAAGTAGAGCTTGTCACGAAGATAACCACAAGCTCTAAAACCTCAAAAGGAAATACAAATAAGAATCAAGAAATATGATGCAAGGATGCAATGGTTTGAGCTCTCGATGAATGATACGATCAAGCTACTCACTTGAGAGCCCCCCTTGATAGTACGACTATCGATCCTATAACCCGGTCTCCAAACTACCACCATGAGACCGGAAAAATAGAAAACCTTTCAAGGGCAAACCTTTGCCTTGCGCATGATCCACTTGAGATAGATGATGAAGATCTTGTCCTCCTCAAGATGGACCACCTTTCTTGATTGCGTTGGGTCGATGAAGACTAGATGATTGCTCCCCCATACTCCACTATGGGTGAGCCACTCATCAGCACATCTTCACAAGTCCATTAACACCATAATGGATGGCAAGCTTCAAGCACTTGATCTCTTCGTCATGCTCCACTTAAACTTGCACACGGCAATCTTGATGACGATCACCACTTGATGTCATCCTCTCCATGGGTTGAGTGATATCTTCCTCTTGACCCAAGCCCGTGAACACGTACCTAACCCCACATAGAACTCACACATATACCATGGGTTAGTACACAAAGCATAATGGACAATTCTTACCATACCATGGGATCACTTGATCCCTCTCGGTACATCTTCTACGCTTTGTGAGTTGATTAACTCTTGACTTAGTCTTGATCAACCTTGAATCTTTCCAACTCTCTTCATTTGGATGATGTCTTCAAGGTAAACATGAATGATCACACAATCTTCTTCTTCAATACATGCTTGCAATAAGCTCAACACTCACATGACCTATCTTTGGATAATTCCTTCATAGCACATTGGTCAACTCACAAACTCCTTGAAACCAACACATGAACTTCAAGAAAAGCCTATGGACAAATCCTTCAAATATAACTCAAGACAACCATTAGTCCATAGGGATTGTCGTCAATTACCAAAACCAAACATGGGGGCACCGCATGTTCTTTCAATCACTAACTTCATCATTGTGACACTATCACTAATAGCCAGGGGGTTGGTCTTGCAGCAGCCACACAGACGCTCAATATCTTAGCACTTGGAGCCCTTTCTTGAACTGCTCAAAATATATTTTGTGAAAAACCACAATTGTTGGGGTCCAACTTTTGCCTTCAAATGTCCTAAAAACTACTAGTGCCCTATTTTAGGGCTGCTATATACTGGAGATGCTCTTAGGCTCCCCCATAGCATATAGCATATGTTGGTCTTGGCTCTTTGTATGATTCGTAGGTCCCTCTCCTCTCCCTTCCTTTGTCGCTTTCGCCTCGGTGTCCTCGCCTCCTCCAATGCCCTGGTAGTAGGGAGGGAATGTGCGCCAGTGCCGGTAACTGTAGCGCCGCTACCGGCGGGCGGCCAAGCAGGATCTGACCTCTCACTACTAGGGAAAACCCTAGTAGTAGCGCTGGTTTTAGAGCTACTAGTAGCTCTTGTACCAGCGCTACCACTAAGGCGTTACAGCTAACTGGTAGTAGTAGTGTTGGTATACCAGCACTACTGATACACCTAGTTAGCAGTAGCGCTCTTGTTGGAAAAGCGTTGCTGATAGAGGTAAGTAGCAGTAGTGTTTCTTCTGAAAAGCGCTACTATTTTCTTTTAATTGCAGCTTATTTTTTCTGTATTTGTATATGTTTTATATACAGTATTTTCATCATACGATTTTATGACCATGATTAGTTAGTATATACAACAGTGTTTGAAATGAAGGTGGATTAGGTTCAAGTGGAGGCAACATGTGTTGCAACACATGTTGCCACCACTTGAACCTAATCCACCTTCATTTCACACACTATTGTACTCCCTCCATTTCTCAATATAGGGTGTATAGTTTTTGGCACGGAAATTAAAGAACACACGTGGAGGAAAAAAATTCACAAGTTTTGGGCGATATTACACCTGACTAATTGGCATGAGAAAATAGAGGAGATTTCCTAATATAAGGAAATGTAATCAAATCCCTGAAAAAATTATCCAAACGAGTGGTGCAACGCAATACACCTTATATTTCGGGTTTTTTTCTCAAAAATCTATACACCTTATATCAAGGAACGGAGGGAGTATATACTAAGAGGGATTAGGTTCAGGAGGAGACAACATGTGGTGCACCACATGTTGCCTCCACTTGAATCTAATCTGTCTACACAAGCTATTTAATCATCATCATAGTCATTACGACCAACACTAGCTATTTAATCATCATAGTCATAGTGTTGCACACATCATCATCTTCAAATTCATTCTAGCTAGCTAATCACCACCAACACTAGCTACGGTAGCTATCTAATCACCACCAACACTAGCTAATAATAATCATCATAGTCGTTACATCCAACACTAGCTATTTAATCATCATAGTCATAGTGTAGCACATCATCATCTTCAGACTCATTTTAGCTAGCTAATCACTCCTGCTACTCTCTCTCAGGTAAAATATCATAGAAAATGTGTAGCACTCCTGATTCATCATATTGAGCATGCAGATGAACCTATCTGCTAATTGTGGGTTGCGCTTCTGATTGCTGCCCCCTAGTACTTCTCTGCGATCCATCACAATTTTGCTCCAGTCTTTGACTATTAAGACTTGCAAGCTTTTAGAAATCCCGAATGCACTCATGTGCAATGTAGGATGTCTTGGCCGTAAGTTTACCTTGGACATGCAACCTTTAGCCTCAATCCACTAAGGCACAACTATCATCGGGAGTCCCTGTTGAAGAACATCGTACTAACATACTTAACAATGAAGTTTAGCTTAAAAAATAATGTATGCAAAAGATGCACTGAGGACAAATAGTAAAAATCTTACCATCTTTCCTAAATAGATGTGACTGTAGATCAGTACGAACACTATTGGTCACACGTTTTGAGTACTAAAATTTTCATGTTCAGGAAAATAATTTGTCTTGACAGTATGAAGATCCTCAAGCCATGAAACATAATGACTTATCTCCTAGCAGTTTAGTTCAGCCCCGGGACAGTAGTAGGTCATGTCTACCAAGCGCCGGACATGTTTTCTTGAATGGAAATTGATACGTCTCCAACGTATCTATAATTTATGAAGCATTTATGCTATTATATTATCTGTTTTGGATGTTTATGGGCTTTACTAAGCACTTTTATATTATTTTTTGGACTAACCTATTAACCGGAGGCCCAGCCCATATTGCTGTTTTCTTGCCTATTTCAGTGTTTCGAAGAAAAGAAATATCAAACGGAGTCCAAATGAAATGAAACTTTTGGGAAAGTTATTTTTGGAACAGAAGCAATCCAGGGGACTTGGAGTGCATGTAAGGGAAGGTTCGAGGTGGCCGCGAGGCAGGGAGGCACGCCCACCCCCTGGGCGCGCCCTCCACCCTCGTGGGCCCCTCGAGGCTCCCCCGACCGACTTGTTTCGCCTATATAAGTCCATATACCCTAAAAAATTTGGGGAACACAATAGATCGGGAGTTCCATCGCCACAAGCCTTTGTAGCCACCAAAAACCTCTCAGGAGCCCGTTTCGGCACCCTACCGGAGGGGGGATACCTCACCGGTGGCCATCTTCATCATCCCGGCGCTCTCCATGACGAGGAGGGAGTACTTCACCCTCGGGGCTGAGGGTATGTACCAGTAGCTATGTGTTTGATCTCTCTCTCTCGTGTTCTTGAGGTGATACGATCTTGATGTATCATGAGCTTTGCTATTATAGTTGGATCTTATGATATTTCTCCCCCTCTACTCTCTTGTAATGGATTGAGTTTTCCTTTTGAAGTTATCTTATCGGATTGAGTCTTTAAGGATTTGAGAATACTTGATGTATGTCTTGCCGTGCTTATCTGTGGTGACAATGGGATATTCACGTGATCTACTTGATGTATGTTTTGGTGATCAACTTGCGGGTTCAATGAATCTATGCATAGGGGTTGGCACACGTTTTCGTCCTAACTCTCCAGTAGAAACTTTGGGGCACTCTTTGAAGTACTTTGTGTTGGTTGAATAGATGAATCTGAGATTGTGTGATGCATATTGTATAATCATGCCCACGGATACTTGAGGTGACATTGGAGTATCTAGGTGACATTAGGGTTTTGGTTGATTTGTGTCTTAAGGTGTTATTCTAGTACGAACTCTATGATAGATCGAACGGAAAGAATAGCTTCGTGTTATTTTACTACGGACTCTTGAATAGATTGAGCGGAAAGAATAACTTTGAGGTGGTTTCGTACCCTACCATAATCTCTTCGTTTGTTCTCCGCTATTAGTGACTTTGGAGTGACTCTTTGTTGCACGTTGAGGGATAGTTATATGATCCAATTATGTTATTATTGTTGAGAGAACTTGCACTAGTGAAAGTATGAACCCTAGGCCTTGTTTCCTACCATTGCAATACCGTTTGCGCTCACTTTTATCATTAGTTACCTTGCTGTTTTTATAATTTCAGATTACAAAAACCTATATCTACCATCCATATTGCACTTGTATCACCATCTCTTCACCGAACTAGTGCACCTATACAATTTACCATTGTATTAGGTGTGTTGGGGACATAAGAGACTCTTTGTTATTTGGTTGCGGGGTTGTTGAGAGAGACCATCTTCATCCTACGCCTCCCACGAATTGATAAACCTTAGGTCATCCACTTGAGGGAAATTTGCTACTATCCTACAAACCTCTGCACTTGGAGGCCCAACAACGTCTACAAGAAGAAGGTTGTGTAATAGACATCAGAAATAAGCTGTCAATAGAAATAAGTTGTCCACTATTTTTGAATAAACAATATCCAAGACATAAATATGGTTGAGAAACTCACATAATGGTAGAACTAGAGGCATCTGCACATCAACCCAGATGTCGATATTACCTTCAATATCATCTTCCTGACGAATATCAAAAGTGATAAGCATATCAGGCTCAAATGCATAAGCCTTGCATAGTGCTCTCCATTTTTTGCATTCAAAATGGGTGTAGGTGTATGAATTGTATAATTTTGCGCAAAAGTATAACCATGCTCGGTCCTCAAGTTAACTCTTTTTACCTCCATAGTTCCATAGTACTGAAACCAACCTTATCCAAGACATACATTCTTGCATGGCAGGGGATACGCTAGTAGAATAGTAAAAGAATAAAATTATAAGTTGAAGCAAAAGAAGCAGAAGTCATGCTTAATTACGAAAAAATACTTGTCGTTGTGACTTACTGTATCCACTTCGAAGGTGTCATTCAGCTTGATGCTGAGGCACCTACCACCAACTAGGTGAGGCCTGTCGCACAGGCCGCGCTCGTCTTTGCAGTATTCACGCATATCGAATCCAGTTTCGTTGTCAGCCATTTCCTATGTTCATAGTTGAAACATTAATTAAAAATCGACCAAAGGCAACTACCAGGAAACTCAACACACAGATCACTATTACTCAATATGCAACGGGTTGACTTTAGGTCTGTCGAGTCTTCCTTCCTAAACTCTCATCTCACGTATATGGTGGGCACTCCCTCTCTGATATTGCGACCGTCGGTGATGGTCGCTATTCCTCCTTTCCCTAGTGCATTACAATCTAGCACAAGGAAAAGAAGGAGAAGAGACCCCCACGACAACAGTCGGCATTCTTATTCTCTCATATATGGTGGGCACTGCCTCACCGATTTTTCGACCATCGATGATGGTCGCTAATCCTTCTTCCCCTAGCGCATAACAAAGGTCTAGCACAAAGAGAAGAAGGAGAAGCGACCCCCATGACAACAGTCGGCATTCTTCTTCTCTCATATATGGTGGAGACTCTCCCTCACCGATTTTTTGATTGTCATGTATGGAGCGCCAACAGACTTAAACTCAACTCGAAATGTCGTTTAATTCTCTTTTTAGCAAATCTGGGGCACTCGATATTTCCTACATATTCTAGCACAAGTCATGCTTAAATTGACGGAAAAATCCGGCATGACCTTTGATAAAGTAGGACATATCGAGCGCCTGAAATTTGTCGGAACGGAAATGAATCAACACTTCGGCAAAACATAGGCCACTGTGAGTTGTACCCTGCAAACATAGGCCACTTGGGCAAGCACTATTACTACACAGAACACTACATATCACATGTCTAAATCTCCATCATATTCCATGAAAATTATCACAGCTACTCATGTAGCTACTACTCTACTACAACTATGAAAACATCTATATCATCACCAACATGGGGATTTGGCTGGTCTCACCTCGAGGTCGGAGGTGGTCGGTGACGGGGACGACGGCGGGGATGATGCAGGGGTTCCTCGATTTCTGCAAAAACAAAATATAAACAAAAATATTATTTTCCTCATCTTAGGACTTAGTGAAAACCCTAAATCAAAATATAAACAAAAACCTACATTTATTAAAAATTTCCTATTCTATTCAAAAGACCTACATTTACTTATTCTTTTCAATTTCATATATTTTATTCTATTCAAATTTAATTATTCAAATTTTCTTAAAATTTTCTATTCTATTCAAAATGCCTACATATACTTATTCTTTTCAATTTCATATTTTATTCTATTCAAATTACTTATTCAAATTTTCTTAAAATTTCCTATTCTATTTAAAATACCTACATTTACTTCTTCTTGTCAATTTCATATTTTATTCTATTCAAATTACTCAAATTTGAGGGGGAGGAGGAGA
>NC_041393.1:85054772-85062118 GCF_002162155.2 Triticum dicoccoides | reverse complement strand
GGAGGGAGGAGGAGGGAGGGACCTTGGGGGAGGAGGATGGCAACGACGGAGGAGGATGGCGGTGACGGAGGAGGACGGCGGTGACGGCGATGGAGGCGACAGAGGCGATGAGAGAGTGTGAGGGGGAGAGTGAGAGGACGCGCGGGGGTCGGTTTGGATAAGGGCCCTTAGTGGTAGCGCTTGTCCGTAAAAAGCGCTACTGCTAAAATCTATAGCAGCAGCGCTCTCTGTAAAAACGCGCTACTGATAAGGCTAAGAATGTAAAAAAATTCAAAAATACATTGGTCATCAATGATCTTTTTGTCTAAAATCTAAATTGTCAGATCTACACATAGAGTTCAATGAAGACCAAGTGGTTGTGATGGTTTGAGAAGCACCATATTTAAGGTGGTAAAAATTCTGTTCACGGAGCGAGGTGGGACTAAACTTTGGTCTTACTAGGAGGGGACTGAATTTATCGGTAGTGCTGGTTAGGGTAAAAACGCTATTGCTAAGATCTATTGTAGTGGCTCTTTGTACGAATGAGCGCTACTAATATCCCTAGCATGGCTGGAACGGTCTGTCAGTTTTAGTTGTAGCGCGTTTTCCAGATTAAATGCTACTGCTATGCTCATATTAGCAGCGCTTGTGTTGCCCAGCGCTAATGCTATTTAGCAGCACCGTTTTTTTTTATAAAAGCGCTACTGGTGAAATCCTATGTATAAGCATTTCCCTAGTAGTGTCTCTCCCGCCGCCGCAACGTCAGCTTGTTGCGGCCATGGCCGAGAACTGCTACAACTGCCTCGACAGAGGCCACATCTTGCCCCCTCCGAGTAGAGCTCCCCTGTCCAACCGGTCAACACCCACCCCATCGTACATAAATATTTGGACTTCAAAACTTTAAAACAAGTAGGCAAAGTAAACAAGTGCGGATTGAGAAATATCACGTGGAGTGTAATTCTAAGATATATCAATGCACTGAAAAATATTGGACCCCAGTATTGCGTTGCTGTTCCCTCAGGAATGTCCACCGAGCAAACTATCATTCCCTACGGAAGTTCATCCGGTTGAACATTGCAATCTAGGAGTGTTCTCTTAAAAAACCACACCTAGCTAATGCTCGAAAAATATCATGTCAAAACAATTATATCTGACATGGTATTACGTAAAATTAGCCATGTTGTAAAGAAAAATTACTATGCTAGCAAAAAAGACTGTCAACATTTTAGTCATGCTGCAGCAAAGTAGTGGGCATGCGTTTCCAGGTATTTCCGAGGATATAACATGGAGAATTGTTGGCTTAAACAAGAATTTCGAACTTTTTCAGGATGTCCCATACTGGTGGAAAATTGCCATGCTATAAAATTATATAATTTTACATTCTGGATGTGTTCGCTCAGATTGCCATTCTGAGTATGTTCGCTCAGATTGCCATTTTGAACAAACGGTTTTGTGCCGTAAACTTGTAATTTTCTTAGAGGGGGTGCGCGGGAGCGAACAGTATTGTCGGGTGTCCTGCTTTGAAATTTGTACCTGGAACATTGAATGTGTCGCAACGTGTTCGCTCAAAAATCCCCTCAAAGCTGATGTCGTATCGTGAACATCTAAGAAAATATTTGACATTGCATTCGCCTTGTTTGAATAAATAAACCATTTTTGTAAAGCTCAATTCGGGATTGTATTGAACTGAGGACAGATGAGCGTACTTCAGGAGATTTGGAAACTCTAATCATGGACTGAAAAACGAGTTTAGGGCCTATTTGGATTGTAGGAAACTAAAAACATAGGGACAGAATTAAAAAAATACATGACTGAGATGTCATGTCTACATGTGAATTTCTACACGCTTTCAAGACACATGTATTTTGTTGTAGCCTCTGGATGGCGCACATGAAAAAACATGTAAATTATGCAGGATTGATGAGAGAGAGTAGAGTGAGAGATAAAGTGACTTCTAAAAGGAAAAAAATATTGAGGTTTGTGCTCATGTTAAGATTCTTATGGAATGGAGAGATAAGATTCCATTGGAATTTGGTGAACTCAATCCTACAATCCAAAATGCCTTCGTAGGAAAAACAATCGTATGGATTGGAAGCCTCTTAAATTCCTACAATTTTCCTTCAATCCAATGAGGGACTGAAATAGAAAATAGATTAATATTGTAATCTTCTGAAGTTGGGATAAAAATCCCACTGTCTGCAGCAAGCTTTCAATTTTCACAAGATTTTGGTACTTTACATTATTTGAATCATGTAAAGTTTATTCAAATGATTTAAAAAACAAAGGAATAGAAAAACCACTTGGTTGCAACATCATGTCCACCTGAATTCTACAGGGTTTTACTTTGTTTGATTGTACCACAAGAAAAACAAAGGATTCTTTCCAACAGGGTTGAGTGAATGTAAAAATTCCTATTAAATGTAGTACAAAGAAAACTTTAGAAAAAGTTCCTATAGAATTCAATCCTAAGAATCAATGGATCAACATAGATTCCTTGGAGTTTCAATCCTTCAAAATTCTTATGAAATTTCTTTGAGTAAGAAAGTGACTGATAAACACAAGAATTTTATCAGCCTTGGTGTCTGGCTCACAGAAATTAAAAAACACCAAAATTATAATAAACATGTAAAACATATAATTACAGTGATATTTTTCAACTAAGGACTGTTTGGAACAGAGCCATCATTTGCCCTACCAATTTTTCGGCGTTGACTACTACCTTGGTCGCCCATTTGGATTGGAACTGATATTTTGTGAGCACAGCAACTTTTCGGCATCTCCCTTCAATTTTTGTGCCCACAAGTTTACGAAATCGTGGCAGCACATTCCTTCGCCAATTTTTTGGGGAACCCCTCGTTGGCGGGGCTGGTTGGGGCGTGATCCGAACAGCCCCTAAGGATCTTTGTCTAATTCATCGTGCATAGAAATTTGAAGAATGCTCCAAGAAAAGAGGAAATTGCACAAACCACCTACTTTTGTTGCTAGTTTTGAACAGAACACTCACTTTATAGGTTTGTTGCAGAAAACAACACATTTTGGGGTAATTCGTTGCAGCTAGGTCTATTCCATCTTTTGGGTGTGTTGACATGATACCTGACAAGTGGGTTCAGTTTGTAAGTGCATCGGTGACAAAAAAAAACCACATCAGCAACCATCTAGGTCTATCAATATCTCACAATTCTTTACTCCAAGCTGATTTTTTTCAAGAATATTAGTGAGTGCACACATGATGTATTGTTTTTTTTTGCATTTTTGAACAAATTAAATTTAAACAAAAATATTGACGAGCCAACTAACATTGCAAAACCGCCTAGTATTTGGATGCTAAAACCTTATGGAGGTAATCTTTTGGTGTGTACGACTTGATGATGTCTGTAATGTTCACATGACAACTACTTGGATGCTAAAACCTCTTGGCGGTAATTCTTTGGTCCGTCGGACTTGATGATGCCAATAATGGCTTTATGGCAACCACTTTGATGATAAAGCCTGACGGCGACAATATCTGCCATACCTTGGTGCTAGTGATTTTATTTTATGATTGTGCCTATTTATGAATCATTTTAGATTTGTATACCAATCTTATGTTTTTCACATGAAAGTTTGTGCCGTGCTATTAGCTAGATGTAACTAGTGATGAATCTGGGAAGTTCCAGCTGGTTTGGATCACATTATAATGAGGTATTTGCAGTTTACATTGGCTCATACAATTTTTTGTACTCAAAATTCATTTTTTAAATGCAAAATAATTTTGGTAAATCACACATGTATCCAGTACTATTCTGGGGAAAAGGCAGCTCATTTGGACCAACGGTTTGTGCGGTATTTGCAATGTTAGTTGAGTCGTTCGATTTTTTTTGTTCAAATTTAACATTTTCACAAAATGTAAAAAACAATAAATCATACAAGCACTCACTAATATTCTGGGAAAAAATCAGGTCAATTGAAGCAAAAAATTGTGAGATGTTGACGGTTATAGTTGGCTGCTGATGTGGTAACTATTTTTTGATGCCGTTCACTTATAAAATGGACCCACTTGTCAGAAATGATGTCAACACACCCAAATAGTGGATTAGACCTAACTGCAACAAATTTCCTCAATATGTAATATTTTATGCAGCAAACTTGTAAAATAGGTGTTCTGTGCAAAAATTAACACCAAAAATAGGTGGTTTGTGCAATTTTCTCCCAAACAAATGCTAGAATTTCTAGGTACTTCACATCTCCTTCTAACCAAAGCCCTGGAGTTGAGGTACCGCGAGGTGACGGCGAGTTGAGCTGTTGGGCAACCGGTGCCGTGCGAGAGCGTTTTTGTCCACGACAAGCCCGGTATATTCGGGACGTACCCACGCTTCCATTCCATGGGAAACAAAAACACGGTAGTACGTGCCTCATCAGACCCATCCGTCCATCGGCGACTTCCCTCGTGATAGGCGCGCACTCCCGTCCCGTCCCTCTCGCACGCCTCCATCGTTCGGCGCACGCGTGACGGACGGCCATAGCCCGTCATAGGGGCATGCATAGGGTGGTGGCGGCCTGTGCGCGCGTACGTCCGCGAGGGATCCCCGGCGCGCCGGCCGCCCGATCGCCGCCCGGGGCCGGGACGACCCGCCCGCCGGGACAGCCGGGACAGCGACACCGACACGCGCGCCGAGCCGAGCAGAGCAGTACAAGAGAATCGCCGATCGTGATCGTCGCACGGCCCGAGGCCGGCGTCACCTAGAGGCTAGAGCATTGATTGACTGCTGCGTGTGGGGTGTGACCTCGCATTTTTGTTCTCGTCTCGTAAAATAAGAAGCCGCTCTGCGCGTATAGTGTACGTGTTTTCGCTGTGGGTTTTCTTTCCCTCACCCTCACATGCCGCCTGGCCCATTCACTTGCCTTCCCGACCACGCGAGCTGCTGAAGCGCTCATCTGTCCTTCGTAACGTGGGCGATGGCAATGCCATACCATGTGTCCACGATGCGAACAGCTGCGTTGTGCATTTGTCATCCACGCGGATCAACGGCCGAGCTACATCCGGGGAAGCAGGAAGGCGTGCACGTGAAGAACGACGCGCGAACTGAACTGAACCGAGCCGAAGCATCTCGGTAAGACGCGCCCATCTCGCGCGTGTCAGAGTTCAAAAGCGCGCCATGCCATGCGCCCGAGAAACGACTGCGAAGGTGGCAGGGGATGGAAGAACTCTGCGAGCGAGGAATCCGCCCAGGCAAACGCCAAGCGAGCAGAAGAAAGAAAACGAACGAGAAGAAAAACTAAGCGTGGCAAAGAAACAACTTCCTGAACAGAGCAATAACTACGTGGGAAAGAAAGGGGGAGGGTACTGCTACGCTATGGTAGTGGCAATGAATGGAGGCCGCTGGGCGCGCTGCTTGAGTGCTGCTGCCATCCCTGAAAAGGCCCTGTCCTCGCAACCGCATCCGCACATCCCCATCCATCACTCACGTCTCTCTCCATCTCTCTCTCCGGCCATGCAGTGGAGCAGTGCCGCTGCCATGGCTAGGCGCGCAGCGGAAAAGGCTGGCCGTCACGTGGAGAGAGAGAGGCAGCCGGCCTCGCGGTAAAGCTGGCGCGGCTCGCAGCCTCACGATCAGGGAGGAGATGACGCTTCCTTCCCCGTGAACAGCAGCCTAATAAGATACTTTAATCCCTCGTGATTATGACCGAGGAAGAGCCATGGTCCGTCCTAGGTTAGGTTGGTTTAACAAAGACGAAACGGTATAGTTGTGTTGGCTACTTTCGTCAAGAGAGAGAGAGAGAGAGATGGGCAGGGCTGCTGCGTTCGTACGAGCGCTGGCGTGCTGCGCCGTACGTACGTCGCACATACGGCCGGCATGCATGGCTGGCTGAGCTGGTGCGCACTCCTGCGCTGGGATTCGCATGCCGAACGGCGATAGATACGTACGTGCTCGTGTGGCGGACGGACGCTCGAGAATCTTTCGGCGCAGCCGCGCAGGCCAGAGTTGCGCCGCGCGCGTGGGGTTGGCGTCAGCCGCGCCGCGGGGTGGGCTTCGGTTCGGAGCCCCGGGAAACGGCGACGGCGTCCGTCCGTCGTCCAGCCGGGCGTGGGTGCGTGCCCTGCTTCAGCCTGCCATACCGATCGCCGAAGCGTGCTACTGCAAACCAGTTACTACGATCAGGGTGGCCTGGTAACAACCAAGTGCTTCTGTGCTAGCTTAGCTTCATCCACCTGGAGAACTGCAGCCGCGCCGGGCGTGGCGTGTGCGCGGGGCAAAGGCTGGCCGGTCAGCGAAAGCACTGCAGCGGCAGCACCGGCTAGCAGTTCGTTCTAAAACCAACGAGGCAGCCCACGCACCCGACCCGATCGAGCCGCTCGAAATATAGCGGCAGGCGGGCCGTTCCAACCGCGGCACGGCGCATGCACGGCCACGCGGGCCCGCCCGCCTTTCCGGCCGCTGCCATGCGCACAGTGGAGGTGGGTCGGAAGGGAGCAGAGCCGCTGCTCTGCCTCTGGCCGTTGGTTCTGCGGGGAGCGCGGATCGGCCGACGAACGGCCCGGCGCAGCTTCGATTCCTCGTAGGCGGAACGTGTGAACCGCCACAGATGCCTCGCCTAACTTTGCAGTTCATGTCTCTACATCGACGTGTTCCTCTCTGTTCTGTCTCTGGGGCAGGATCACGTGGACGTTGGTTGGGGATGAACGAGACTGGCGAGCAGCGGAAGAGCGTGGCCTGAAAAGCTCGTCTCGTTTCTTGGGCGATCGGGTTTCGCTATGGGGTGCGATTTACCGCTACAGATCGCAGTGTGTTCAATAAATGTGTGGCATGTGGGTGCACGTACTGCGTGAAAGCAAAATGTCCAGCGGATTCGTCGTGGCCTTTATCCCCTTCTAAATAGCCGCAATGTATGTTATTTTCTAAAATTATAGAAGAAAAATGTTTTTTTTACTTCAATTTATTCATCTTCAATCATGGTAGTATAACGAACATTGTAAATAATAAAACTACATCCATATCCGTAGACCACGTACCAAAGACTACAAGCATTGAAGTGAGGCGAAGGCGTGTTGTCGTTATTGCCCCTCCCTCGCTGAAGCCGGGCAAACTTTGTTGTAGAAGACACTCAGAAAGTCGTCGTGCTAAGACCTTATAGGACCAATGCAACAGAATTCATCAACTCTTAATAGCATCGGTGTGGACAAAAGTAGTTGATCAACATCTGGAAGTAAATTATAGATCCAGAAACCATGAGTGTCTTGAGAAATCTACGAAAAAATAATAATTAAAAGTGCATCATTACTTCTAAAACTACATCAATAATATGAATCATAACATTAAAAAGGAGGGATCATCAATACGTCAGGGTTAAAATGATCTAAATGAGGACATGCCAATCCTGAACTATTA
>NC_041393.1:85031248-85054401 GCF_002162155.2 Triticum dicoccoides | reverse complement strand
TTCGCTGCTTGCCTCGCCGCTGTAGTTTACTTCATCCCGAACACCGACGTGCACCGGTGAGCGGGAGAGCAAGTCTTCGAAACCTCTCATCCTTGTTGACGGTAATGAAAACCGCCAGTAGCCTCGATAGGGTGGAGAGTGTGACCGCATGTTCCAGAAGGGATCACACATGGTGATTTTACCCAGATTCGGACCGTCATGGTCGATGTAATACCCTACTCTCGCTTTTATTTCATTAATGGTGGAAAGCCCAGTGTGATGGGGTACAAGTGAAAGAGTTGGCTTCCTTGACTGGTTTCAAAACATAAAAAGTGTGATAATATAGATTGGTTAGTGGCAGGGAACTTTAATGACACCAAGTATCTTAAAAACAAAAACAAATCTGAAGGAGATTTTCAAGATATAAGATGAACTTGAATACTTTCACAAGTGCTCTTGAATTGACTGAAATTCCATTAGAAGAAAAAATTACTTGAAGAAATATGCAAAAAGCTCCTTTACTCAAAAAACTTGATTAGTGTTTTCACTAAGAATCATGGACCTTAGATTATCCAGACATACGTGCGTTCAGTCTTGCAAAGCCAATTTTAGATCACGTGCCATGTATCATTCAGGCAGGCATTAACATCCCAAGAGCAAACATCTTCAATTTTGAAAATGTTTGGTTACAAATGCCTGAATTCAAAGATGTGTTCATAATATTTAGGGGCAGGACGTGCAAGCTGATAATAGTGCTAAAAGGATCGCAACAAAATTTAGGAGATTAACAAAGGGGTTAAAATTTTGGTCAAAGAAATTCTCTAATCTTACCCAATACATCAAAAACTGCAATGAACTCATTCTTTTATTGGATTTTTTGGAACAATATAGAATGCTTAGCACAGAAGAGTGGAATGGTAAGAATATTGTCAAAAATCATCTGAATAATCTTCTTGAGTACTAAAGCATTTAATGGAAACGAACAACTACAATCAGATGGCTAAAATTTGGAGATGGCGATACCAAATTCTTCCAAGCTAAAGCAACTATAAAGTATAGGATGAACCATATTGCTATGTTAAAAGATGAAAATCAATAAGAGCAAACCGAGCATCAAACAGAAGTTGTTATTTCATGGAGAGCTTTCAAAGACAGGCTTGGCACTATCGCAACTACTTCCAAAAAATTTCACTGGCCAATATTGTACCAAGCAATAAACACCTACTGGACCTAGACGAACCACTATGTATAAAATTTCACTGCTAATTCTGAAATATATGATGTCATAAAAAATCTACCCTCTGATAGGTCACCCAAAATGGCCGAGATAGTTCAAATTCAACCAAAAGGGAAATAAAACAACTAAAATATAAACATAGCAATGCGGGAGGCCGGAGTTCACCGCTTGGGCAGGCCCTTTCCCTTGCGGTCGGTGGCGGACGGTCCATATCCTCCATGTATGCGCAGCGGTGGGAGGATCGTCATCGTCATCCGTGGTGGTGCCGATCTCCGATGTAGACTAAATGTAGCCGGGGAGACTACAGAGGAGGTGTTGTTGCTTCTTCGCTATGTAGGACTTCTTCTCCCGCGCACGACGCTTGGATGCTTTGAGCCCGAGCCGGAGCGCCTCCTCCGGGTTGACGGGGTGATACGTCTCCATCGTATCTAGTTTTCCTAACGCTTTTCCTCTTGTTTTGGACTCTCATTTTTATGATTTGAATGAAACTAACCCGGACTGACGATGTTTTCAGAAGAACTACCATGGTGTTGTTTTTTATGCAGAAATAAAAGTTTTCAGATTGGAATGAAACTTTGCGAGGATTTTTTATACAATAAAAGAGAATTTCTGGAGTCAAGAACCACCGAAGGGGGGCACCTGGGCGGGCACAACCCACCAGGGCGCCCCCTCCTGGCGCGCCCAGGTGGGTTGTCCCCACCTGGTGGCCCCGCAGACCTCAACCCTGATACTATAAAATCACATTTTTGGAGAAAAAATCGAGCAGAAATAATTATTGCGTTTCACGAGACGGAGCCGCCGCCACCTCCTGTTCTTCATCTGGAGGCTTGATCTGGAGTCCGTTTGGGGCTCCGGAGAGGGGGATCTTCGATCTTCATCATCACCAACCCTTCTCCATCGCCAATTCCATGACGCTCCCCACCGGGAGTGAGTAATTCCTTCGTAGGCTCGCTGGTCGGTGAGGAGTTGGATGAGATTCGTCATGTAATCGAGTTAGTTTTGTTAGGGCTTGATCACTAGTATCCATTATGTTCTGAGATTGATGTTGCTATGACTTTGCCATGCTTAATGCTTGTCACTTTGGGCTCGGGTGCCATGATTTCGTATCTGAACCGTTTATGTTATCACCATTATATCTATGTTCTAGATCCGATCTTGCAAGTTATAGTTACCTATTACGTGTTATGATCCGCAAACCCCGGAGTGATAGAAGTCGGGATACTTTCCGGTGATGACCGTAGTTTGAGGAGTTCGTGTATTCACTATGTGTTAATGTTTTGTTCCGGTTCTCTATTAAAAGGAGGCCTTAATATCCCTTAATTTCCAATTGGACCCTGCTGCCATGGGAGGGTAGGACAAAAGATGTCATGCAAGTTCTTTCCATAAGCACGTATGACTATTTACGGAATACATGCCTACATTATATTTATGAACTGGAGCTAGTACCGTATCGCCCTAGGTTATGATTGTTATATGATGAATATAATCCAATGAATTCACCGATCCAATGCCTACGAATTTCTTTTATATTGTGCTTGCTAAGTTACTACTGCTGTTGTTACACTTGCCACAAAATCATTGCTATCACTATTACCGTTACCATTGTTGTTGCTACTACTATCAAAACTACCATATTACTTTGCTACTGATCATATTGCTGCAGATAATTAATCTCCAGGTGTGGTTGAATTGACAACTCAGTTGCTAATACTTGCAAATATTCTTTGGCTCCTCTTGTGTCGAATCAATAATTTTGGGTTGAATACTCTACCCTCGAAAACTGTTGCGATCCCCTATACTTGTGGGTTATCAAAACCTTTTTCTGGCGCCGTTGCCGGGGAGCATACCTATATTTGTTCAGCCACTTCGGATTATTATCAATTTATTACTATGAAGAATCTAAAGGATAGTAAAACCAAGATCGTTCCCTCTAGGACAAGGGGAGGTAAGGAACTGCCATCACACTCTACACTTGATTGACCTTCTATTTTGAGTAGACTTGCAACACCACCACATGTTATTAATCCTATTATGTCGCAAGTCATTGATGATGCTACTTCTGCTATGAATAATACCCATGATGGTGCTAGTACCTTGCTTGATGATAAAGTGCCACTAGGTGAATTTCTTGATGAACAACTTGCTAGAACTAAAGCTTTTGAGAATGCTGAAACTGATGAAGAGCTCAAAACTAAAAATCTTGAAACACCTATTAGATCTAGTTCTCCTAGATATGAATTGCCTAAGATACCGGATGGTTGTGTTATGGATGAGGAGACAACTAGAGACTTTCTTGCTTGCAATGATAGGGATGATTTTAAGAAATTATTATGCAAACTGAAAGAAAAACTCTGAATGCTAGAATGAATGTGATCCTAAGTTTGCTACTTCACCGATCTTTGTTGATGATAAGGATTATGAATTCTCTATCGATCCAGAGTTAATTACTTTGGTTGAATCTGATCCTTTCATGGTTATAAAACTGAAACTGATGTGGCACATCTTACTAAGTTGAATGACATAGCCCCCACTACAAAAAAAGACACATCTGTGACATTTTGGGTCGAACAAAATTTTTTTGTCATACTTATGACACTTCTATGACAACAATTGTCACAAAACCTGGTATCATCATAGATGTGGTGGGATCCTACTTCAGTGACAAAAAATCATGATAGAAAATGGGCTTTTCGTCCTGGGCGGGTCGGAGACGCAGCTGCATGACATTCTTTGGGCTGTCCATGACGGTAAAAATAGTGGTAGAAGCGAGGTCGAGGAAAATATCAGGGAGTTCCCGGTTATGGTGGGTGGTCGGGGGCTCAGCGATGCGCGTTTCTCTCGTACCATACGCGCATGGGTGCGAGGCGTTGGGCTCTAACTGAACCCGAGCGAGGCGTCGGGCTCTAACTGAACCCTTGCGAGGCGTCGCCTAACTGAACCCGAGCGATTGCACTGCAGGCTACGCGTTACTGAACCTGAGCTATCGAGCGATTCCTTCGCTACTGCTGCTAACTGAAGCCGATCGATGCTACCTCTGGATGAACAGTGAGCATTGCTGGGGGGTTTGGATGAACAATTCCTGGTGGGGGTGGATGAATAGGACTCCGTGGTGTTGCCTCTGGATGAACAGGACCCCTATAGATCGAGCTAGTTGGGGCTGGATGAACAGGACCCCGTGGAGGGCTGGATGAACAGGATGGCCCCGTGGAGGGATGGATGAACATTAGCCGATGGAGGGCTGGATGAACAGTAGCCCGTGGAGGGGTGGTTGAACAGGACCCCGTGGAGAGGGATGGTTGAAGAGTAGCCGATGGAGTAGCGCGCGGTGGAGGCTGGATGAACAGGAGCCCGTGGATGAACAGTCACAAGTAGAGGCTGGAGGAGGTCGACGGTGGATGAATAGTAGCCCGTGGAAGCTGGAGGAGGTCGACGGTGGAGATGAACAGTATCCCGTGGCCACACCCCTCCCGATGAACAGGACCCCTGTTTCGACCATAGCGCTCAAACACAAGTCTGTTTCCTCCATTTTATTGTACGCCACACCCCTTCCGATCAACAACACCCCGTTTCGACCATAGGAGGTCCAACAGAAGTCTGTTTCCTCCGTTTTGTGGTATGCTAGACCCCTCCCGATGAACAGGATCCTGTTTCGACCGTGGCCAGTCGAGCACAAGGCCGTTTCCTCTGTCCTGTGGTACGCTAGGCCTCGTTTCCATCGGCTGTTCTACCCAAGCCCTCCCTATAAACACGACAACGCATTCCGTTCTGACCCAGCCGGTTGGCTCTCCATGAACACGATAACGACGCAGTTTCTCCGTTCCGACCCAACCATTTACACGAGCCCTGGCCGTACGTATGCGCGAGTAGGCGTTCGAACCCCGCCCGTATGTACGTACATGGCCGTATTTACTTTCTTGCACCCTGGCCGTTGTACGTACATGTACATGCTACGTGCGCGCCTCTACTACGACACGTGCGCGTCTACATCGACCAGTATGTACGTACACGTTCGCGACCAGAATGACAATGCTACGTACGCTTTGACCAGGTGGGCACTTCTTTGCGTGCGAAGATGTAGCTAGTGGGTCCCAGCAGTCAGGGGGCGAATCATTTTTTTTTGCCCGGACGCACTTCCTTGTGTGCGAAGATTTAGCTGGTGGGTCCCAACAGTCAGGGGGGAAACGTTTTTTTCGCGAAATACGGTGGCCCGTCCGGTGGGTCCCTGCTATCAGGTGGACGAATAATTAGTTTGCGCATAATAAGGAGGCACTTCCTTGCGGCCGCTGTGGACCCATCTATCAGCCTCTCCACGCACAGTACTCTTCCAATGGAAGTCGTTCCTTGACCATGTTGACCACGCCGTGCCGAGAGCACCAGGGCGGTGGATGATGGCGATGCCTAGGAAGGGGACAACGCGGAGCCAGGGAAGATGCGGCAGTGGAAGCCCGCGTGGAGAGGAGTACGAGGATTCACTGGTTTGGCTGCGGTGTGAGGCTGCCGCCGCCGCAGGGCCTGGCCAGCGATGGGAATAGTAGGGGCAGCGAGGCCTCTGCGGCAGCATAGTCGGCCATGGGAGGTAGGAGCATGCGGCACGACCGATGCTGCTTTGGGCGGCTGGAGCAAGAAGACCATAGGTTGAAGAAGCACTACAGCCGTTGGATGGACATCGTACGATCACTGGAGCTAGAATCATTCATATTGACTAAGTTGACAAAGCCCTCCGTCCCCGTAAACTTACTAGGCCCACAAGTCAGCCTCCCACCAAGGTGGGTCCCAGCTAGCAGGGGGAGTATTCATTTTTGTGTGCGTAAAAGGAGGCACTTCCGATGGGTCCGAGCTGACAGCGGGGGGAACGTTTTTTCGTGAAATACGGTGGCCCGTCCGGTGGGTCCCAGACGTCAGGGGGAAACGTTTTTCTCGCGAAATATGGTGGCCCATCTGGTGGGTCCCTGCTGTCAGGTGGAGGAATAATTATTTTACGCGTAATAAGGAGGCACTTCCTTGCGGCTGCCGTGGACCCAGCTGTCAGCCTCTCCATGTACAGTACTCTTCCGATGAAAGTCGGTCGTTGACATTGACCACACCGTGCCGAGATCACCACGGCGGTGGACGACGGCGAGGCCTAGGAAGGGGACGACGTGGAGCCGGGGAAGATGCGGCAGTGGATGTCCAGGCGGAGAGGATTACGAGGGTTCACTGGTTCGGCTGCGGTGTGACGCTGCCATCACCGCAGAATAACAGGGGGTGTGGGTGAGTGGAGGCATGGCCTGGCCAGCGGTGGGAGTAGTAGGGGGCGGTGATGCCTCCGCGGTAGCACATCCGGCCACGGGAGGCAGGAGCAGGCGGCACGACCGACGCTGCTTTGGGCGGCTGGAGCAAGAAGACCAGAGGTTGAAGAAGCACTACGGCCGTTGGATGGACATCGTACGGTCACTGCATCTAGAATCGTTTATATTGACTATGTCGACAAAGCCCTTGGTACGCGTCAACTTAGTAGGCCCACAGGTCAGCCCCCCACTATGCTGGGTCAGCTAGCACGGGGAGTATTAATTTTTTGTGTGCGTAATAAGGAGGCACTTCCTTGCGTGCGAAGATATAGCTGGTGGGTCCGACCTGTCAGCGGGGGGAACGTTTTTTCGTGAAATACAGAGGCCCTTCCGGTGGGTCCCAGATGTCAGTTGGAGGAATCATTATTTTGCGCGTAATAAGAAGGCATTTCCTTGTGTGCGGCCGTGGACCCAGCTGTTAGCCTCTCCACGTACAGTCCACCTCCGATGGAAGTCGTTCCTTGACCATCACTACAAAAAAATAAACTTCCGTGATGATTCGTGTTTGTCACAGTAGGTCATGTTTTTTTTCATGCATGTACATCCATGACGATTTTATGACAGAATCAAGATAGTCATACATGTGCTGTCGTAGAAGTGTTCCATGACATTACCAAAATTATCATCACGGAAGTGTCCACTTCCATGATGATAAATCGCGCGTCACAGAAGTGCTTTTGTCAAGGGTGACCGACACGTGGCATCCACCGTAACGGAACGCCGTTAAGCTATCGGGTCGGGTTTTGGATCCGATAACCCGTTAACAGCACCGACCAATGGGGATTTTCCACGTGTAAAATCATCATTGGCTGGAGGAGACACGAGTCAGCTCCGCGTTGGCACAGGTGTCACTCATCCAATGGGAGAGACGCGCCTATGATATGTTGACACGTGGACCGGCCCATCAAGTTTAAATGGGCTGGCCCAACTAAAGGCCCACAAGATTTTGCGGACCATAATGGGCCGGCCCAGCTAAAGGCCCATGAGACTTTGCGGACCATAATGGGCCGGCCCAGGTAAAGGCCCACAAGATTTTTGTGTGCCATAATGGGCTGGCCCAGGTAAAGCCTCACAAGATTCTTGCGGATCATAATGGGCCGGCCCAGCTAAAGGCCCACGAGATTTTTGCCGATATTAATGGGCCGACCCAGCTGTAGGCCCAACAGATTTTGAGGACCATAGTAGGCCGGCCCATTAACTGGCTGCCATGTTTTGGGCCAAATGCTGGCCCATATTTGATCCGGTCCATTAATGGCCTGCCACGTTCCGGGCCTAATAATGGCCCATATGAGATCCGGCCCGTTAAAAGCCTACCACGTTCTGGGCCAAATTACAGCCCAGATCAGGTCCGACCCTTTAAGAGGCTTTGGGCTAAATTATGGCCCATATCAGGTTCGGCCCGTCAAGTGGACGCTTTTGGGCCCACTTACTAAAGGCCAATTTAGTAATTCGGCCTGATATTAGTTTCGGCCTGTTAAGGGCCCGTTCAACATTTCGGCCCTATGATACGTCTCCAACGTATCTACTTTTCCAAACACTTTTGCCCTTGTTTTGGACTCTAACTTGCATGATTTGAATGAAACTAATGCGGACTGACGCTGTTTTCAGCAGAACTGCCATGATGTTGTTTTATGTGTAGAAAAGAAAAGTTCTCAGAATGTCCTGAAAATCCACGGAGGCACTTTTTGGAATTAATAAGAATTTCTGGGCGAAAGAAATACACCAGGGGGTCCAGGGCCTGTCCACGAGACAGGGGGCGCCCCCCTGTTGGGCACCCCCCTATCTCGTGGGGCCCCTGGACCTCCACCGACCTCAACTCCAACTCCATATATTCACGTCCGGGGAGAAAAAAAATCAGAGAGAAAGTTTCATCACGTTTTATGACACAGAGCCGCTGCCAAGCCCTAATCTCTCTCGGGAGGGCTGATCTGGAGTCCGTTCGGGGCTTCGGAGAGGGGGATTCGTCGCCGTCGTCATCATCAACCATCCTCCATCACCAATTTCATGATGCTCACCGCCGTGCGTGAGTAATTCCATCATAGGCTTGCTGGACGATGATGGGTTGGATGAGATTTACCATGTAATCAAGTTAGTTTTGTTAGGGTTTGATCCCCAGTATCCACTATGTTCTGAGATTGATGTTGCTATGACTTTGCTATGCTTAATGCTTGTCACTAGGGCCCGAGTGCCATGATTTTAGATCTGAACATATTATGTTTTCATGAATATATGTGTGTTCTTGAAACTATCTTGCAAGTCTATAGGCACCTATTATGTGTTATGATCCGACAACCCCGAAGTGACAATAATCGGGATACTTCTCAGTGATGACCGTAGTTTGAAGAGTTCATGTATTCACTATGTGCTAATGCTTTGTTCCGGTTCTCTATTAAAAGGAGGCCTTAATATCCCTTAGTTTCCTCTAGGACCCCGCTGCCACGGGAGGGTAGGACAAAAGATGTCATGCAAGTTCTTTTCCATAAGACCGTATGACTATTTATGGAATACATGGCTACATTACATTGATGAACTGGAGCTAGTTCTGTGTCACCCTATGTTATAGCTATTACATGAGGAATCACATCCGGCATAATTATCCATCACTGATCCATTGCCTACAAGCTTTTCATATATTGTTCTTCTCTTATTTAATTTTCTGTTGCTACTGTTACAACTACTACAAAAACTCAAAAACATTTATCTTTACTTTTGCTACCGTTACCTTTATTATCATACTACTTTGCTACTAAATACTTTGCTGCAGATACTAAGTTATCCAGGTGTGGTTGAATTGACAACTCAACTGGTAATACTCAAGAATATTCTTTGGCTCCCCTTGTGTCGAATCAATAAATTTGGGTTGAATACTTTACCCTCGAAAGCTGTTGCGATCCCCTACACTTGTGGGTTATCAAGAATAATTTTTGGCACCGTTGTCGGGGAGCATAGCTCTATTCTCTGAGTCACTTGGGATTTATATCTGTTGATCACTATGAAGAACTTGAAAGACGACCGAACTACTATTTTGCCCTCAACTACGAGAGGAGGTAAGGAACTGCCATCTAGCTCTGCACTAGATTCTCCTTCCGTTATTAGTAGGCTTGCGACACCTAAACCTGCTACTGCTATGAATTCTGATATGTCGCATGTTATTGATGATGCCACTTCTGCTATGCATGATGAAACTACTTCTGTGCGTGATACTACTTTACCATTAGGTGAATTTCTTGATGAACAACTTGCTAGAGTAAGGGGGAATGAAAATACTGAAGAACCTATTATTGATGATAGTGATGATGAAGGTTCTCCCAATGATTATGTATTGCATGTTGTTCCTAAGGGTTATGTTATGAATGAAGAAGCTGCTAGGGAAATCTTTGCTTGCAATGATAGATATGATCTTAAAAATTATTAGCTAAATGTAAGCAGCAGTCTCTTAATGCTAGAATGAAACCTGGCCCTGCTTTTGCTACTTCACCTATCTGTGTTACTGATAAGGATTATGAATTCTCTGTTGATCATGAAATTATTACTTTAGTTGAATTTGATCCTTTTTATGGCCTTGAATCTGAAACTGTTGTGGCACATCTTACCAAGCTGAATGATATAGCCACCCTGTTCACTAATGATGAGAAGTCTTGCTATTATTATATTCTTAAGATATTTCCGTTCTCATTAAAGGGTGATGCTAAGACTTGGTATAATTCTCTTGCTCCTGGTTGTGTGCGTAGTCCACAGGATATGATTTATTACTTCTCTGCTAAATATTTCCCTGCTCATAAGAAACAAGCTGCCTTGCGGGAAATATATAATTTTGTGAAAATCAAAGAAGAGAGTCTCCCACAAGCTTGGGGAGGCTTCTCCGGTTACTTAATGCTTTGCCTGATCATCCTCTCAAGAAAAATAAGATACTTGATATCTTTTATAATGGACTAACCGATGCTTCCAAGGACTACTTGGATAGTTCACTACTAGGAAAAGGGCTATAGATGGGATGGACACTAATGGCGCACTGTACATGTGATGCGCCATTACTAAATAATAATGGCGCACCATGTGTTGGCGCACCATGTGTTGGTGCATCATTAGTGTGCAAATACTAATGGCGCACCATACCCCACGGTGCGCCATTAGTAAAATTTTTTTAATTTTTTTCAAAACTACTAATGGCGCACGGCGGGTGTGGTGCGCCATTACTATGTTGACATAGTAATGGCCCACCACACCCACCGTGCGCCATTAGTAGTTTTGAAAAAAATAAAAAAAAATAAAAAAAATTGTTAGTAATGGCGCACCTGTGGACAGTGGGTGTGGTGGGCCATTAGTAGTTTAACTATCAATGGCGCACCACCCCACGGTGCACCATTACTAACATGGCCCAAAAGTTCCCGAATGCACCCCCCTAGTGGATCGCCTTTTCAGTTTAAAAAAATAAAAGAAAATGATGGAAATGTTAAAAAATATAAAAGATAATAAGTTTCCCATGTGATATGTGGTCTAGTTGTTGGGAAAATTTACAAATATGAATTTCGACTTTATTTGCAAAACCTCTCTGGAAATTTGTAAAATGGGCATAACTTTTGCATACGAACTCGGATGAAAAAGTTTTTTTATATGAAAAATCATCTACTCGAAAAGTTACATCCAAATTTAATGTGGGGAACCCCGTTAAACATTTTTAAAATCCTCAAAAACCTAACAGAAAAAAAGTTACGGGGCTTTCAAGATCTAGAGGCAAAAAAATTCAAAAAATTTCAAACTTACTAGTGGCGCACCGTGGATGTTGTGCGCCACTAGTAACAGAAAAAAATTGGTTTTGAATTTTTTTTCAAAAAATGATACGTAATATGACCGGGAAGTTTGAAATATTTTTTAAAATTTCATCATAGTCATGAACATGAACAAAGTCCTAGACATCAACAAGGTATAATTGGATTGATATGCTAGATATATCAACAAGTGCCTGTGAAGTGAGCTGTTGCTGGGGTTGGATAGAACTCTGAAGTTAAACGTGCTTGGGTTGGAGTACTGTGAGGATGGGTGACCTTTCGGGAAGTTTGACCATGGAGTGCGATTTGACCTGAGATTAAGCATATTGACCCGAGATTAAGCCATACTGAACTGGGATTAAGAAAAAAACGAAAAAAATAAAAAAAAATTGAAAAAAATATAAAAAAATTGATTTTTTTTGAAAAAATATTGTTACTAATGCGGGTGCACCATTAGTATGCCAGATACTAATGGCGCACCACAGGTGCGCCATTAGAAAAAAAATCTAATGGCGTGGTGCTAGTGGCGCACCTGTAGTGCGCCATTAGTAGCGAAAACAGGTGCACCACTAGCAGCCCTTTTTGTAGTAGTGGTTGTGATGGTTGTGTTTTCACGGAAAGAACAGTCGACGAAGCTGAAATACTATTGAATAATATGTTGACTAATGAAAATAATTGGACTCTTCCCGAGCCAATTCCTGAAGTAATTCCTAAACCAATTGAGCCAAATCTTGAGCCTATTCCTAAACCCACTCCGAAGAAGAGAGGGGTTTCATTTCTCATTCCTGAAGGTATGCAAGAGGCAAAGAAATCAATGAAAGAAAAAGGTATTAAAGCTGAAGATGTTAAGAATTTACCTCCTATTGAAGAAATACATGGTCTTAATATACCGCCTGTTGAAGACCACATTGTCTTGATAACCCGACACAGGTAGTAAAGGTAAATTCTCTCTATAGATATGATAAAGTTGAAATCCCCTCTACTAAATTTCATAGCCCATGCTTAGATGAATTTGATGACTTTATGGCTAGGCAAGAAAGTTTCAATGCTTATGTTGGTAGAGAGTTAAAGAATAATGCTTTCGAGATAGGATGTATAAGCGATAATCTGGCTAGAGTTAAAGATGAACTCAAACTCGTTAGCAAATATGCTTCTATGGTTGCTACTCAAGCTGAGCAAGTACTTAAAGCTCAAAATGATATGCTTGATGAACTAAATAATAAAAATGACTTTGCTGTTAGAGTGGCTACTAGAACTGGTAGAATGACTCAGGAACCTTTGTATCCTGAAGGCCACCCTAAGAGAATCGAGCAAGATTCTCAGAGAAATAATTTAGAGGCACCTAATTCTTCTAAAAAGAAGAAAAAGTAGAACGATAGGACTTTGCATGCTTGTAGTGAACCTACAGTAGACACACCTGAGAATCCCAATGATATTTCTATCTCTGATGCTGAAATACAATCAGGTGATGAACATGAACCTAGTGATAATGTTAATGATAATGTTCATGTTGATGCTCATTCTAGCAAAAACAATGATGTAGAGATTGAACCTGCTGTTGATCTTGATAACCCACAATCATAGAATCAACGTTATGATAAGAGAGATTTCGTTGCTAGGAAGCACGGTAAATAAAGAGAACCATGGGTTCAGAAACCCATGCCCTTTCCTCCTAAACCATCCAAGTCAAAGGATGATGAGGATTTTGAGCGCTTTGCTGAAATGATTAGACCTATTTTCTTATGTATGCGCTTAACTGATATGCTCAAAGTAAATCCTTATGCTAAGTATATGAAGGATATCATTACAAATAAAAGAAAGATACCGGAAGCTGAAATTTCCACCATGCTTGCTAATTACACTTTTAAGGGTGGAATACCAAAGAAACTTGGAGATCCGGGTGTACCAACTATACCTTGTTCCATTAAAAGAAATTATGTTAGAACTGCTTTATGTGATCTTGGAGCTGGTGTTAGTGTTATGCCTCTCTCTTTATATCGTATACTTGAATTGAATAAGTTGACACCTACTGAAATATCTTTGCTAATGGATGATAAATCAACTGCTATACCTGTCGGTATTTGTGAGGATGTGCCTATTGTGGTTGCAAATGTCACTATCTTAACGGACTTTGTTATTCTTGATATTCCCGAGGACGATAGTATGTCTATTATCCTTGGTAGACCTATTCTTAATACTGCAGGGGCTGTTATTGATTGCAACAAAGGCAATGTCACTTTTCATGTTAATGGTAATGAGCATACGGTACACTTTCCGAGGAAACAATCTCAAGTTCATAGCATCAATTCTATTGGACAAGTTCCAACTATTATTATTGGAGGTTTTGAATTTCCTCTCCCTACTGTCAAGAAAAAGTATGATATTCTTATTGTTGGGGATTTCCATATCCCCGTTGAGGTAACTTAGTGTTATTCGAAATTTCTCCGGTTCCGTGTTATTCGGAATGAGTTTGTTAACAAGACTTGATCAACCTTGTTAGTAGGTTCATTTTGATGATCACGAGATGGATGAAACTAGAAGGCACAACCTTCTGTACCCTCCTTTTACTTTCTGTTATTTAGAATAAATAAAGCAAAAATAGTATTATCTATCTGTTTTCTGATTTATCCGTGCATTAAAAAATAGTCCGAAAATAAAAGTGCTCCAAATGCCCTGCAAATTTAGTATGATTTTTTCTGGAATATTTGAGGATTTTAGGCACTGAAATCACTGCAGGAGGGGCAAGCACCAGGCCACGAGAGTGGAGGGCGCGCCCCCTATCTCGTGGGCCCCTGGTGCCCCCCTCCACTTATGCCAGCATCCACACACTTCATCTTCTACCCAAAAAATCCCCATCCAGCTCAAGCACGAGTTCTAGCTCGTTTTGCTGCGATTTTCGATCTCTTAGATCAAAGCTCCATTCACAAAACTGCTTTGGGAGATTGTTGCTTGGTATGTGACTCCTCCATTGGTCCAATTATTTTTTGTTATAGTGCTTTATTCATTGCAAATTTTTGCTGCATAGGTGACCATGTTCTTGAGCTTGCATGTTAAATTTTTGAGGTCCCAAGCAATTCCAATGCATGATATAGGCTCTAGGCACTTGTAGGAGTAGTTGCTATCAATCTTGTTTAGTTTTATTCACTTTTATTTTGAGGTTACTAAAATTTTAGAAATTTTCAGAAAATGTTGAGGAAACTTTTGAGGGGCTCTTCTAGCCAAAGCTCTCAGGAAAAACAAGCCAAAGAGAAGGAAAAAGCCAAGTATAATCTTCCTCGCTTAGCGGAAGTACGGTCGTGTGAATGGCCATGCGAGGATTTCTTGAAAGAAGCTGGAATTCATGAAGACTTTTATGCTTTAATCGAGACTGCAGGCCTCACCGGTTTCATCAACGACCGAATCGATCAGTATCTCTTACTTACCAATACTTTCGTGCAAAACTTTTATTATTATCCTAAGAAGTCACCGCCTGCAGTATCATTTCATTTATATGATGAATTCAAAGAAATGTCTTTACGTCATTTTTGTGCGGTATGTAGGATACCTTATGAGGGAGAATTAGAGGAACCCCGTCGTGAAGATGTGGGTGGCTTTGTTAATACTATTGTTGTAGAGGAGCCAAAGAAGGGCTCTGAGGCAAAAGTCTCTAGCATACACTTTCCTGTTTTACGCTACTTTGCCATATTTGCTAGTAGATGCTTGATTGGTTGTGGAATTAGTGGAAACTTGAGCGTTCCTGATATTATCATTCTTCAACATGCCTTGCTTGGAGACAATACTTTTAGTATGGGTGCCGTCGTTGCTAAACGGCTGGCCCTGAATCGTACAAAAGGTCCCATATTTGGAGGTATCTATGCTGCACGTCTTGCTAAACATTTTCAGATACCCATTAGGCACCATGAGAAAGAGGAGATAAAATTGCCCCCTCACATTTTAGATTACAAGAGCAAAGTAGCACACAATTTTATTGTTGACAACGAAGAGAAGATGCTCTTGTATAAACTTAGATTTAATAAGAAACACATTGAGATTATTATTTTGCCTGCGCCTCTGTTATTTGATTTGCTTGCAGAAAATTTTCTTGTTACGCCGGAAGCGGTGAACAACCATCGAGCCCAAGCTTTTACTCCAGAACCTGAACCTAAGCCGGAACCTGAACTGGACCCTTATTGTGCATCATCTGTCCAGTGGGATCCGGAGATGACCAGCCAGTGGTATCCTGATTACACCTCCCAGTACACCGGGGAGAGTAGCGGCGGTCCTTGGTACTAGACCAACTTAGGCCAAAATCCTAAGCTTGGTGGAGTACGTATTTCTCACCGACTTTACATTCATGTTCACACACTAGTCGTCGGTGCTCATACTCTTTCATTGTATTATCCATGCTAGTTTAATTTTCTTTTTCTAGTTTTCTTCTTGTGTGTTTGATAAACCTTAAGAAAAACAAAAAAAATAGTTAGTTTAATTTCCATGCTTGTAGTAGAAATTAAAATGAAAACCCAAAAAGATTTCTAGTTCTTCTTTTTACTTGTTGGGAGCTTTCCCATGTAAATAGTTTTCTTTTCTTTTCTTTCCTTTGGGGGTCGAGAAGACCATATTGAAAATGCTTAGTGGCTCTTATAATGCATGATTGTTTATTTAACTTAGAGCCCATATTACCCTGTCTTCTCTCTTGAGTTGAATGCTTGCAGATTCCAGCTTAGTCCAATGCACGTGCACTCTTATTATTATACGCATCGTTCGGTTGTGCAAGTGAAAGGCAATAATGATGATATATGATGGACTTATTGGGATGAAAAGCTGGTATGAACTCGACCTCTCTTATTTTGTAAATATGATGAGTTCATCGTTTCTGAGACAACTATTATGAAGTAAACATACTTGCAATGACATTTAGAGATTATAGTTGCTTGTGCCATGCTTGATTAGCTATGAGTTATAATGGTTTACCTTGCGTGCCAACATGCTATTAGAATAATTATGATGTGGTATGATGGGATGGTATCCTCCATTGAATGAATTGAGTGACTCGACTTGGCACATGTTCACGCATGTAGTTGACTCAAATCAACAAAGCCTTCACGATATTTATGTTCATGGTGGATTATATCCTACTCATACTTGTATTCGGTGTGAATTAATTTTAATGCATGTTTACGACTGTTGTCGCTCTCTTAGTTGGTCGCTTCCCAGTCTTTTGCTAGCCTTCACCTGTACTAAGCGGGAATACTGCTTGTGCATCCAAACTCCTTAAACCCCAAAGTTGTTCCATATGAGTCCACTATACCTTCCTATATGCGGTATTTACCTGCCGTTCCAAGTAAATTTGTATGTGCCAAACTCCAAACCTTCAAATGAAATTCTGTTTTGTATGCTCGATCAGCTCATCTTACAACTAGGGCTGCCTATATCTTCCATGCTAGGCGGGCTATTCTCAAGAGGAGTGGAATCCACTCCTCATTCACGAGAAAGGGCCGGTAACCGGGATGCCCAGTCCCATGATCCAAAAAGATCAAAGCAAATCAATATAATTAAACAAAACTCCCCCAGGGCAGTTGTTAGTTGGAGGCACTCGTTGTTTCGAGCAAGCCATGGATTGATGCTTGTTGGTGGTTGGGGGAGTATAAACCTTTACCATTATGTTTGGGAACTGCCTATAATGCATGTAGTATGGAAGATACAGCCATCTCATAGTTGTTGCATTGACAGTGAAAGTATGCCGCTCAAAAAGTTATTCAATCTCTGTTTTAAAATCGAGCTCTGGTACCTCTACAAATCCCTGCTTCCCTCTGCAAAGGGCCTATCTATTTACCTTTATGTTGAGTCATCGCCCTTCTTATTAAAAAGCACCCGCTGGAGAGCACACTGTCATTTGCATTCATTACTATTGGTTTATATTGGGTATGACTTGACTGGATCTCTTTTACCATGAATTACAATGTTTAGTCAGTCCTTGATCTTTAAAGGTGCTCTGCATTTATGTTTTGCGGTCTCAGAAAGGGCTAGCGAGATACCATTTTGTTATATCATGTTATAATTATTTTGAGAAAGTTTGTCATCCGAGTTTTATTATTATGGCTTGCTAGCTGGTTATGCTATTGATATGAGTAATTGTCAGACCTAAGTGTTATTGTGAGTATGGTTAGTTCAAAATATTTGCTGAAACTTGAATGTTGGCTTTTCATGTTACAACAACAAGAGCAAACAGAGTTTGTAAAAGTTCTTCTTTATCACTTTCAGTTTATCAACTGAATTGCTTGAGGACAAGCAAAGGTTTAAGCTTGGGGGAGTTGATACGTCTCCAACATATCTACTTTTCCAAACACTTTTGCCCTTGTTTTGGACTCTAACTTGCATGATTTGAATGAAACTAACCCGGACTGACGCTGTTTTCAGCAGAACTGCCATGATGTTGTTTTATGTGTAGAAAAGAAAAGTTATCGGAATGTCCTGAAAATCCACGGAGGCACTTTTTGGAATTAATAAGAATTTCTGGGCGAAAGAAATACACCAGGGGGCCCAAGGCCTGTCCACGAGACAGGGGGGCGCGCCCCCCTATCTTGTGGGGCCCCTGGACCTCCACCGACCTCAACTCCAACTTCATATATTCACGTTCGGGGAGAAAAAAAATCAGAGAGAAAGTTTCATCGCGTTTTACGACACGGAGCCGCCGCCAAGCCCTAATCTCTCTCGGGAGGGCTGATCTGGAGTCCGTTCGGGGCTCCGGAGAGGGGGATTCGTCGCCGTCGTCATCATCAACCATCCTCCATCACCAATTTCCTGATGCTCACCGCCGTGCGTGAGTAATTCCATCGTAGGCTTGCTGGACGGTGATGGGTTGGATGAGATTTGCCATGTAATCAAGTTAGTTGTGTTAGGGTCTGATCCCTAGTATCCACTATGTTCTGAGATTGATGTTGCTATGACTTTGCTATGCTTAATGCTTGTCACTAGGGCCCGAGTGCCATGATTTCAGATCTGAACCTATTATGTTTCATGAATATATGTGTGTTCTTGATCCTATCTTGCAAGTATATAGTCACCTATTATGTGTTATGATCCGACAACCCCGAAGTGACAATAATCGGGATACTTCTCGGTGATGACCGTAGTTTGAGGAGTTCATGTATTCACTATGTGCTAATGCTTTGTTCCGGTTCTCCATTAAAAGGAGTCCTTAATATCCCTTCGTTTCCGCTAGGACCCCGCTGCCACGGGATGGTAGGACAAAAGATGTCATGCAAGTTCTTTTCCATAAGCACGTATGACTATTTATGGAATACATGGCTACATTACATTGATGAACTGGAGCTAGTTCTGTGTCACCCTATGTTATAGCTATTACATGAGGAATCGCATCCGGCATAATTATCCATCACTGATCCATTGCCTACGAGCTTTTCATATATTGTTCTTCTCTTATTTAATTTTCTGTTGCTACTGTTACAACTACTACAAAAACCCAAAAACATTTATCTTTACTTTTGCTACCGTTACCTTTATTATCATACTACTTTGCTGCTAAATACTTTGCTGCAGATACTAAGTTATCCAGGTGTGGTTGAATTGACAACTCAACTGGTAATACTCAAGAATATTCTTTGGCTCCCCTTGTGTCGAATCAATAAATTTGGGTTGAATACTTTACTCTCGAAAGCTGTTGCGATCCCCTACACTTGTGGGTTATCAACCTATAATAATTTCGGCCTATTAAAAGCCAGTCATATAGTTGGGCCTAACTACGACCCGATTTGCATCCGGCCTGCTCGCAGCCGATATCTCTGATTGGGCCAAACAAGGACCGAGACAATTTTGGCCTGTTAAAACCCCATGATTTGATTCGCACAATCATGGGCCGGGGTCCATTTTGGGATGCTGTTGGCCCATGAGATGTTCGGCATGTTTCAGGCCCAACCTACTTCTCAACCTCCTAAAAGCCCATTGAGTTTTCTTGTGAAAAGAGGGCCGGGGGTTACTCGGCCTATTAAAGGCCCAAATATACTAGTGGGCCAGTTTACTTTGGGCCTTTTAACGGACCAAGATGACGGGGCCCATGATGTGGATCATACATCGTGATTGCATGACGGCCCGATTATATACCATAATTGTACAGTTTGGCCGGTTTACTGCGAAGACATGATATATATACAGTAAAATAACTGCATCATCGTGAATAAGAAAAAACCTAGACTATACAATAAAGAAATTACGGCATATTACATCCACTGGGCATCAAAGTTCGCCACTATGATAATAAAGCACAAGCAGACAGCAGATTACAGACACTGGGCATCGAAGATCCCCACCAGTGCAAATAAACACGTCGACAAAATAATATACAAAACCTACAATACTTCAATAGAGTTCAATAAAGGTTAGCCCTGCTGGGGAGCTGCAGCGCAAGAAGCTGAGCAAGCTGATGAGACTGCGCTTGTTCAACACTTATATCTTCCTCACTCTGAAAGATAAACAAGCAGATAGATGACATGTTTTGCACATAAAAGTATTAGTGCTGACAATTCATCACATTTCTTACTAACAAATAAAGTGACATAGTTTAAAATTGCATTAACACAATATGGTATTGTTCAGGTCAAGACATGGCAGGAAATGACATTGTGAAGGAGTTGGCAGCTTCACAACACCACTGGATTACAGATCAAGAACTCATAAGTATCAATGGTTAGTGTGCTGTCAATTTATCCCATTTCAGATTGGCAAATAAAGAGCCGGTTTAAATAATAGTAGAATGATATGACATTGTTCATAGTTAAGACATTGCAGAATATGACATTGTGCGGTAGTGGGTAGGTTCACCACACCACTGGATTACGGATAAAGAACAGAAGCATACATGCAGTGCAAAAGAAGATCACTTGCTCTGTATAGTTTAATTTACATGGTATGAAGAAGGAACTTGGTTGTACAACTGAAAAGTTAAATTGAGAAGGACAAACTTTTGTTTATGAACTACATAATAAACTTTAAACATGCAATTTGATGCAAACACCAAAAATAAACAGCTGTTGCAGTCACGCCTAACAAAATATACACAAGAAAGTTTGAAGGCTTGAGAAGGACAAACTTACATTATTGGTGAAGACAGGCTCTATAAAGCCCTTGTCCATGCTGATGGGGGGGGGTAATTCAAGAAGTTTACCATAGAATCTTCTTCATAAGCATTGCCTTTATCTACATTTTGTTAAGAGTAAATATAGATGTGATAATATACGAAAAAATGGATAATATTTAATATAAGATGAAGAGTGATGCTACATAACCAAGTAGCTATAAATGTAAGTGCAACAATACATGCAGAAGGTACAGCCAAGAGCAATGCACAACTAAACTTCTTCAGTACCAACCTTATGGTAAGAGTAAATATAGATCTGATGTGTAGAAAATAGAGGGCAAAGGAAAATAAGTTGCAAAGTGATGGTACATGAACAACTACCTGTCAATATAAGTACACTGATAAATGACAACATGTACTTACAAGAACAATGCGGAGCTAAAAAAGTTCATTGGCATTGGATAAATTCTACATTAATGTAACCATTCATATAGATCAGATAATTTGGAGCGAACAATTGATAAGCAAGCTATCATGCATACAGCTATCACATAATGAAGCAGGTATTTATGCAAGTACAGGTATACATGATAACATGTACTAACAAGAGCAAAGCAGCGGCTGCATATTTGCGATATCCTGTCATTCTTTTCAAACCGGAATTCTTCTTCGAGCAGATTTCCAACAAAAAAGATCCGTAAGGCACATGCAGAAAAGTAGAAGTTCAAATTGTCATGTGATTTCATAGACAGTACCTCATCGTAGGAACGAGACCAGTGCATAACAAGGTTTTTCCATTCAATGTCTTCTAAATTTAGCACAAGAGACTTCATCGGAAATTCGTTTATAGACTTGCCATCAAAGTGTGATTTCCTCAGGTAACACCGATACTGCTGCAATGCTTCCTTGAAAAGCACAAGCAAGCTTTCCTCGTCATGACTATCCAGATTGACCCTCGCCTAGTTACAACAATGCAATGTAAATCATTGATGTGTTCAATCAGCAGAAAATAGGAAAATAATAACCATGAATAATAGCACTTATACGTAAGTTGGACAGGAAGATGTGAAAATGGTGTTTGTCTTCACTATAATCTTCCCATGATGGGAATATATGCACGTAGTCCGTAACAACATTGAAAGCATTGTCTTTTAAACTGGGAATAAATGGAATGGGGTTCCAATCTGCAGGAATTGGCCGTCTCTGCAGTTGGGATAGGTCTTCAGCCGGTGGACTTGCTGTACTTTTTGCTAGAGTGGGATTTTTCTGTGGTACGGCTGGTGCTATGGCAAATGAAATCGGTATACCTTTTGCTGGAGTACAGGTCATGTGTGGTGGGGCTAGTGGTGTGGCCAGTGAAGTATGGGTACATTCTGCTAGAGTCGGTCCTACGTTTTGTGTCACTGGTTGTACAACCAATATAAGTGGGGTGATGTCTGATTTCTCCGGCACCATCACATTTTTCAAGGACTTTGCTGGTGCTCCTTCAGGTTTGGCAATCACCCTCTTCCTTTTTGATGTCCGATGCACAAGAACATCATTTGAGTGAAAAAACATGGTATGATGACATATGGAATATGTATTGATAATGGATGGGCATGACATCTCAACATATATGATGAGTAAACTAAGCAGATGGCGGTGCAACAAAGTAGAAGAAATGCAAGACAACATATGCAAGATACGTGCAATCAATAAAACCTTGCCAAATTAGAACAGGAACCTTGATAGGTGAACAGGACATGCCATCTGCCTTTGACTCCTCGAGGTTAGAATAGTCATTAGGATCATATTCTGAACAAGAGTCAACAGGTGGGGAGCGTATGCGTTTCATTGCATCCAGAATGGCACTCAATGCCTTGGTGCCAATTTTGTAAGTCATTGCGGTGTTTAGCTTCAAGAGTGGACTGCTGCTAGTGCGACACAAAGCAGCTACACAGATCATAGTGTAGATATAACGGGAAAACCTTAAGCATCAGAGTAAAATCAGCAAAGTGGAACTTGCAAGAATATATGTGCTACTATTGCCGGTACGGCTAAAAAGGCTTCGGATACCATCTCTCTTCAAGTGAAGGTGCGGTACTGTTAATATCAGTGTAACTCTCAAAGGCGACACAATTCCCCGCATTTCCTTGCTATTCTTATAGGATTCAAGTGGGCAGGCCACTACAAATCCTATTCCTAGGTTTACAATATCCTACGAATCAGAAAGGCTCAAAGTGTCCATCACAACTGACCGTATAGACCTCTACACTGCAAATGTCCCTGCCCATCTTCAGTACAAGGAACATACTGTACTACTATCATACTCCCTCCGTTCCAAAATATAACGCTTGGTAGAGATTTCCACTATGGATCACATACAGATGTATCCAGATACATTTTAGAGTGTAGATTCACTCATTTTGCTCCATATGTAGTCCATGGTGGAATATATACAAAGACTTGTATTTAGGAACGGAGAGAGTGCATATTAAAGAAGAACGGAAGAGGAACATGGTAAAGAAGAGCAAGTAGATTTTGGATAATAAAATGTTGGTTGCGCAGTGCCCACACATGATGAACCAGAGCGCATTAAGAATGCAACTCCCAGCTGTCTCTCGACCATTTCAGGCGGTTGGATGAAGATCCTACGTCTCCTAACCCTTCTTCTTCCTTGTCTCTGATTCTTCCCATACAGAACACCGCACGGGCCGCCAGCCGGACCACCGGCACCCACCGCCTGTGTTCCTCCGCAACCCCCACCCCCACCCCCGCCCCCACCCCTG
>NC_041393.1:85025760-85030772 GCF_002162155.2 Triticum dicoccoides | reverse complement strand
GCGTCGAGTTTTCTTCGTTCAGCGAGGCCCCACAACCACCTGAGCCCCTTTGTTCGCACCGGCGAACTCTAAAAAAATCGACTGACCCAATTTTGAAATTTAGTCTACTGTGATTTAACTAGTGTAGAATATAAAAGGGGAAAACCATAAGCAATGGGAGTATAGTGTTGAGCGTGCCATGGCGGATCTAAAGGTGCAAACCGGACAAAGGCAACTTCGCAACCAAGACAAGAAATCATAGTAAAGCAGTGGCGATCTATTTTCTTGCTGCGATAAATAAGTTGAGCAGATACAAGAGAGTACCACCTTTGGTGCGGCGCCGTGTATGCATCTGCTGAGAATTTGACGGTGCTGTGGTAGCGATGGCTATCAGCCGCGTGGAAGCAGATCTAGGAGGGTAGACGGTGGCGGTGGGGCACGGTGGACAAGACAGTCGTAGGAGCGGCGCCGGCAAGGTGGACAACGACGGGGATGAAGCAAGAGGACGGGATGCAAGGATCCCGGTCCGAAGCCGTGGATGAGAGAGGTCGATCTCTTATAATGGACAGCGGCGTCGGGGTATCAGCTCCGGTATGGTGGAGGAGGACGGCGGTGGATGGGGTGGGGGACGGCGGCGGATGGAGGAGGCTGGGGTGGAGAGGGTGTTTTGGCGCCCACGGAGTACGAATGGGGAAAAGGGAGGTAGAGAGGAAGGGGGAACCATGTATTCAGGGCGCACTTATCTCAAATGCGAGGAAATTTACAAACTTAGCCCCCGTTTCAAATTTTCTACATCACATCAATATTAGTAGGTTGGGGATAGGACGGTAATCTCGCATACACCGAATATTTGCCGACGAGAGTTTGTTTTTGGCGCCCACCGTGTATGAATATGAATTGGGGAGGGAGTTGATTTCGGCCGAGGACACACTGTGTTTTGGCGCCCACCGTGTATGAATCCGGGTGAGAGGCGGTTACATCACGTTTGGGTGAAATTACAAACCTACCCCTACCGAAACCTATAGAAATCCAGCACATAGGCTTTGCGTGGCAGGGATAGGCAGTAGTAATTTCCATCTCGCAGATTTTGGTTTAGGGCGGTTACTGCGACTTTCCCCGCTTCGTTCAAATTTTGCAGAGTGCGCGTTTACCGTGCCAACTCAATTCGAATCCCGTTTGTATTCTATTTTTTTCGGACGGGATCCATTTTCAATTGGAATTAAATTCTATATACATCATTTTTTATATATACTTTCAAAAGCACAACAAAGAATTCTGCTCCCTTTATATGTATAATATGATTTACAAATACAATGATCTCAAAATCTTAAGGTTGAATTCAATTTTTTTAACCAAATTATGTTCTACTAAAATGTATGGATCAGTAATATCGACATATCAAATAACATAGATGTGCGTGAATTCATATGAGTATGCATGTTTGATAGATCAATTTTGGTTCGAGTATGGATTACATGTATAATCATCTCAAATTCAAATATTTGAATCCCTTTTATGTTCACTCCTTTCACGCCCATCTCTCTCGCATGCATGCTCCTTCATGTAGCTATCACTCTCTTTTCTCCAGCTCACCCGCACGCTCACTTCATGTTTCTCCTATCCTCACAAACATGGTCTCTCGACGTCTCCCTTGAGAAGTGTCACACTCTCCCTATCATTATACATTACACGGTTTTCATTATCTCTCACGTATCTACTGTTCTCTGGTATCACTCGGTACCTAAGCTTTCTTTTTCACCGCCACACACAGTCTCCACTCGTCTTTCACTTTGTCTTTCTCTCTATGGGATTCTCTCACACCCTATATGTCTCTAGATATGACCCATACCACTAAAATCTCTCTCTCTCTCTCTCTCTCTCTCTCTCCTGTAGACACAACATTTGTTGCGGTCTCCTTTTCGTCTCCATCCCAGACTGACATTATTCATTTGTTTACCGACCAGACAACACAACTAGAGAAAAGCTTACCAGTAGCGCTGTTTTTTTTTGCTACCAGTAGCGCGGGGACCAGCGCTACTGCTACGGTGCTACAGCTATTTTGTAGCAGTAGTGCGTTTCTGGACCAGCGCTACTGGTAAGTTCAAGTACTAGTAGCGTGTTTTCAGGACAGCGCTACTGCTAACATTTATGTCTTTTTTAATATTTTGGCGTTGTACATGTTTAAACAGATATATCTTTTATACAATAACAACTCATCATGAACTAGTCTGTTTAAATAGCATATTCATTACCACTAGTCATCACCACCAAACAATGTTCGTCAATGAGACATCATATATATATAACAAGTTGGTCACTAGTCATAATCACAACTCCTCATCCTCCTCATCAACTCTAACACATTATAGCACATAATAACGCATTCTACCTAGGACCTACTCCTCTCATAGGACCTACTCTACCCTCTCTTAGGTAAAATATCATAAAACAAGATAGGCATTGACTCTTCATTAAGGAAACTGGACTCTCCATAATGAAGAACGGAGATCATCCTGTCTCCAAGTCTTGGCCTACACACAATGTTGCTTCCAAGTAGCTCTCTATGATGGTTGCAACATTTTTTCCAATCTTTTATTATCATGGCTTCCTCGCTTTTAGAAATCCGGTATGGACAGGAGTGATGTGGATACTGTGGCTGAGCTGGCCGTGGTGGCCGTAAGCTCATAACATCAACGCGACCTCTTGGCAACATCAGATGAGGCACAAAATCCATTGGGATTTTCTGTTCAAAAACATAGTGATAACTTTTTCATTAGCAATGTAGTTTAGTTTTAGAAAAATTTAGGCAAAAGATGCACGGATGTCGTAATAGTACAAAATCTTACCATGGTATCTCCATTGATGTTACCGTAGCACACCGCGTGCACTAGTGGCACATATGGACCATAATTTTGAGGAATTCGATAATAGCTATTGTAATTCTCAAGATCAGTAAAAAATGTGATCAGACCATCTTTCTCCTTATAAGTTAATTGTGCTTCATCATTGTAGTAGTAGGTTCTGTCTACCATCTTCCGTACATTTTTTGAAGAATGAAAATAAGCTGTCAATGGAAATAAGCTGTCAAATATTTTGAAATAAACAATATAAATTACTTAGTAAATATGTTTAAGAAACTCACACGGCGGTAGAACTGGAAGCGTGTCAACAAGGACCCACATGGTCATATCATTTTCGTCGATGTCAGGATCACCAAGATCGAAGGTGAGAAGCATACCCTCATGAAAATCATACGCCTTGGAAAGGGCTTCCCAATTCGGGCAACCAAAATTGGATGAGTTCACAGAATTGTATAGTTTTACAGCAAAATCATAACCATGATGAGTCCTTAGTTGAATTATCTTTGTCTCCGTGCTTTCATGATCTTCAAACCCCATCTTCTCCAAGACATAGCGTCTTGCATGGCATGGGATAAGCTAGTCGAATTGTAAAAGACGGAAATTACACGTTGAAGAAGCAGAGAATTCGTGCAAAAATAACAAAAAACACTTGTCATCGTTGCGTACCGTATCAACATCGAAGGTCTCTTGGAGCTTGATGCTGAAGCACCGACCTTCTACCAGGTGAGGCCTGTCGCACATACCGCGCTTATCTTCGCAGTAAACGCACATAGCGAATTCCCTTTCGTCGTCAGACATTTCCTAATAGGTAATTAATAATCCATCATCGAATACATATATAGTAGTTTGTAGCAAAGATCATCATATAACAACTAAAACACCTAAAATTTGTAGTTTGTAGTAGATTGTAGCAAAGATCATCAAATAACAACTAAAACACCTAAAATTTGTAGTTTGTAGTAGTTTGTAGCAAAGATCATCATATAATCCATCATGAATACATATATAGTAGTTTGTAGCACAAACCGCGCTCATCTTTTGCCTTCAATAAGCAAATAACTGATAGGTAATTAATAAGCCATCATCGAATACATATATAGTAGTTTGTAGCAAAGATCATCATATAATATCACTAATACATATCGAATAATAGCTCCTCTAGGTTCAGTGTGCCGCGGTGGACACCCAAAGAGAAGGAACCATCACCGGATCATAGCTCCGGTGAGATCCCCAAAGAAACTGCCAGGTATTGGAGAATCAACCGTTCGCCAACGCAACCAAGTAGCGCTGGACGTGCACATTCTCCTCCATGACACGGTGTTGCACCACCTGCGCGGGGGACTCAAGCCTCTCCACCGATGCAGGCCCACGTGACCGCCACCAAAGAAGCTCCGGGTCAACGACGGGCTGGCTCCTCACTAAGCTGCGCTCACCAGAAGGTAGCACAACCCAGTACCAGCCCGACGGAGCCCAGTCCCGGACATGGCCCCTCAGCACACGAGAAGAATCTCCGAGTCGACGAAGAGGATGCGGGATAGTCATCGTCGATGTCGAGAACAAAATGCTTAATTATAAAAACAAAATTAATAAACACTTAGCAAAATTTGGCATGACCTTTGCTAAAAACAAGACCAATCGAGCGCCTGAAATTTGCCAGAACATAAACGAATCGACATTTCTGGCAAAACATAGGCCACTCGGAAAAATATGACATGTCCAAAATGTGACATGTTCAAAATATGACATGTCCACTGCAAATTTGCATATAACAGGAAAAATTGCTTTAACTAAAAAAATAACAACAATGGCTTTAACTAAAAAAATACCTAGAATTCTGTTAACTACACCTAAAATAACTAAAACACCTAAAATTATGTTAACCACACCTAAAACACCTAAACCACCTAAAATTCTGTTAACTACACCTAAAACAACTAAAACACCTAAAACTCTTTTAAATACACTTAAAACAAATTCAACATTATTCTAAGAACACCTACATTATTCTAAGAACCTACATTTTTAACTAAAACACCTACAAATTTAACTAAAACACCTAAAAATTCAACTAAAACACCTACATTTCTAAGAACCTACATTTTTTGAACCAGGATTCAAAATAATTAACTACTTTCTAATAACTATAACTAGGGAGGGAGGGAGGAGGAGGAA
>NC_041393.1:85000336-85025199 GCF_002162155.2 Triticum dicoccoides | reverse complement strand
GGGGACGGCCGAGGGATTCGATCTGGTGGTGTGAGCGTGTGAGTGCGAGTGAGGGGAGAGGGGTGGTGCGCGGGCCGATGCGGGAGGAAGAGGTGGGCTTAGCGGCAGCGCGGGGGAGGAGGCCCAGCGCTATAGCTAAAGCTGCAACGGGGGACCCAGAGCGTGGCCCATTAGCAGTAGCGCTGGCCGTGAAATCCAGCGCTACTGCTAACGTGTGCTTGTAGTGCTGGTGCTGGCCGGCGCTACTGCTAAATAGCAGTAGCGATGGGTATATAACCAATGCTACTGCCAAATGTCTACCTATAAGCATTTTCCTAGTAGTGCAACCCCCCCTCTCTCTCACAAACACACACACACACACACAACTCCTGCTTCCACTCCCCTTCCCGACTACCGTTTCTCTCTCTCACACACAAAACTCTCGCTTTCGCACCCTGACTCGTATTTCTCTCACAAACATTTATCGACTAGCCTCTAGATAGGTTTATACACCCACACACTCGTGCTTCGACTCCCCTTCCCGACTACCGTCTCTCTCTCTCTCACAAAACTCTCGCTTTCGCACCCTGACTCGTATTTCACTCACAAACATTTATCGACTAGCCTCTAGATAGGTTTATACACCCACACACTCGTGCTTCCACTATCACATACATGTCTCTCTCCCGCTCCTTTTATCTATGTAGATTTTTCTTCCCTTCTTGAGACACGCCCTCTCGACGTGCAAACACACACTATCACCTCATTTTAAGATGATACCTATCGCACACACACTCCTTGTGTCTTTGTCACACATGCACTCCGTCCTCCTCCACTCTCCCTCTCTCTCACACACACATGGGCTTTTTGCAACAACTAGCAAGATGCCCATGCGTTGCACGGAACATCAAGATGCATTTGTATGAGTAGTTTATCTTGTGGAGGAAAAGGATGAATGAGGGAAGGCCTTATTTGCAAATGTGGAGAGGGGCGTGGGTATCTTTTTGCAAAATTGCCATAGTTTCCTTCATATCCGTCAGATATAGATCGGACGGCCTATATTGCAGGATGGCAGGCACACGATCATCACCGACAATGCTTTTTATAAGAGTAGGGATAAAAAACAGAGTTGGTGATGATGGTGGGCCTGCCATCCTGCAATGTAGGTCGTCCAATTTATATCTGACGGATAGGAAGGAAAATATTGCAATTGACCCACACTCCTCACCACATTTGCAAAATAAGGCCTTCCCTCGTTCATCCTTTTCTCCCACAAGATCTTGATGTGACGTGCAACGCACGGGCATCTTGCTAGTAAGAGTAGAAATTAGACATATACCACTTCTCGAATCTTGAAACCAACAACATTCGTCCCTTATCTCATCAAAACCGCCGAAGGAATATATTTTGAGTGAAACATAACATATTTTTAATGATATACGTATTTCAAAACTAGACTTTTTTCTATCAAATCGGTGAATATGTATTAATCTACTTTGATCGTGTGGCAACGCATTGGCACATTGCTAGTAGTTATTATAATTTTTTGGACCCCAGACAAACGGTGGAGTACATATACGAAGAGAAGAGGCGCACACACGCAGTCGGCCTCTCGCTGTCTTGCACACACGAGTGTTACATAAAGGCGACGTTAGTAAATAAACCCTAAAACCCTAGGTGCACGATTGCTGCATTCGTAGGTACCGGGTACGTGGTGGAGCACCTTTGTAGGAATAGTCAGCTCGCGTGATAATTTGATCCGTAGGAGTTGATGGTCGGGACCACATGTGAACGACTTGGAGCTGTGTCTCGCTAGTTGCCACAGATCGAGTGGCCACGTTTAAAATATCATTTTTAGCGGGGTTAAGTGTTCCGATTTTCAATGGCGCGTTATAAGTAATAAGTAGTTTTTAGAACGATTGGTATGGAGCGAAAATGGAATTCATAGTACTATGTACCTCCTTGGCGTATGGTTGTATGGGTTTATGTTGCGAGATGTTGAACCTGGTAGTTCTAGGGCAAATACTATGGTTTAGATTTAGATGTTGGTTTTCAGTAATGAAAATCGGAAGGGGAAACCCTTCTTTGATTAAAAAAAACTACTACCTCCATTCTGGTTTACTAGTCCCCATCGTATTTTGGGTCAAAGTTTGTCCATGAATTTTACTTGTAAAATGTGAAGTGAAAACGAGATTTTGTTATACCCAAACAAAAAAGGACTGGGGCGAGTGATTGCTCTGACATGGACGCGACCTCTTATAGCGCAGGAATTGAACCGGCGCACCGACCAAGAGGGCCCCACTCGCTGCAGGCCCGGCTGAGCATGCCTCCTCGCTGAGGGAGTCCTAGATTAGGGGGTATCCGGACGGCCAGACTATATACTTCGTCCGGACTATTGGAGCGTGAAGATACAAGACTCAAGACTCCGTCCCGTGTCCGGATGGTACTCTCCTTTGCGTGGAAGACAAGCTTGGCGATCCGGATATTATGTTTCCTTCCTTGTAACCGACTCCGTGTAAACCCTAGCCCTCTCAGGTGTCTATATAAACCGGAGAGGTTGGTCCTTGGAGGGACGATCATGATTACAATCATAACCATCATAGGCTAGCTTCTAGGGTTCAGCCTCTACGATCTTATGGTAGATCTACTCTTGTACTACTGACATCATCAATATTAATCAAGCAGGAAGTAGGGTTTTACCTCCATCGAGAGGGAACGAACCTGGGTAAACATTGTGTCCCTTGCTTCCTGTTACCATCAGCCTAAGACGCACAGATCAGGACCCCCTACCCGAGATCCGCCGGTTTTGACACCGACATTGGTGCTTTCATTGAGAGTTCCTCTGTGTCGCCGCTGCAAGGCTTGATGGCACCTTCAATCGTCAACAACACGGTCCAGGGTGAGACTCTTCTCCCCGGACAGATCTTCGTGTTCGGCAGCCTCGCGCTGCGGGCCAATTCGCTTGTCCAACCGGAGTAGATCGACAGCTATGCCCCTGGCCACCAGGTCAGGTTCAGAAACCTGAACTACATGACCGATATCTGCGGATACTTGATCTTCGACGGAATCGGTCCTGAGCCAGGAGCGTCGGACAGTCACGATGAGCACGGCTTCGACCTGCTGACGGACAATGCTCGAGATATCACCCCGGCAGTAGCCCCGGACCTAAATCCGGAGCAGACTGCGTGGTCCAGGGACGGGTGGATGGACCCCGCCCCGCAGGCCGCACATTCATCGGCGGTAGAGCCGTACACATGCCTCACCTCTAAGGAAGCCTGTGACTCCGGACCCCCAGATTCGTATCCGGTCGTAGGATCCAGTCTGCGCGCTCCTGAGCGCGTCGAGCCTGGTTGGGCTCTGATAATGGAGTTTACCGCTGCGGATATCTTCCAGCACTCGCCCCTTGGCGATGTGCTGAACTCGTTAAAATCTCTCTCTTTGTCAGGAGACTCATGGCCGAACTATGTCCAGCACGAGTGGGAAGTAGGCGACGAAGGAATCCGTTGCCCACCCGCCACCCACTTCATAGCCACGGTCGATGATTTAACCGACGTGCTAGACTTCGACTCCGAAGACATCGACGGTATGGACGACGATGCAGGAGAAGACCAGGAACCACCGCTCATGGGGCGGTGGATAGCCACCTCCTCATATGATATATATATGGCGGACACTCCGAAGGAAACCAATGGCGATGAGGCAACGGAGGATAACCCCTCAGGGAAGCAACCAAAGCATGGGCGATAACGCCGCTCCAAGCCCCGCCACAACAATACCGGCGTAGGAGACGAAAAAAATTCGGATGGTGCCAAAGATGAATACAACCCTGATCAGCCTGCCTTCAAGCAGGCCAGACTAGCCATGGTGGGATACTTGGAGAGGAACAACTATATGCCCTCCTCCTAAGATGAGGTAAGCCTCGGCGATGCCGAATGTGGCGTGCCTGAGGATCCAGTGGAGCAAGTTCGCTTCAAGCGATGGCTCATGACCACGGCAAGGAGCCTGCAAAGGAAGCAACAACAGCTTAAAGCTGACCAAGATTTTCTCACAGACAGGTGGACCAAGGTCCTGGCCACCGAAAAATACGGACCCGACCGCCCCGACAAAGGGCACACACGGCATAATTTGCTACCCCAACCTAAGCAGGAGAACCCAAGGCACATACCCCGATGTCAACACACCACAACTGTCCAAGACAATACGAAGGATACACGAAGAGGCATCCTCAAGCCTCGGCGCAATTGTCATAAATGTCAAGTCAGGGAAGTTGGTGCCAAACCTAGCAACTCCCAGTCCGGTCAGCGGACAAAGAACAGCTCAAGCCTATCCGGCCCGAGCAACATACTCGATCAACCATGTGAAATTCATGGTACTCCTAGAAGGACGACCAAGCATACCAATAGAGAATGCCGGATCCTCAAAACATAATGGCCGTTCGTATGCCGGAAACAATGAGAGGAGGAGTCCAATAGCGGCAAAGTCAAAAGATCCTCCAGAGCATAAAAGTACGTCCGATCTCCCCCAATCACATCGACCGTCCGGACAATATCAACCATAACAATTTAATTGCACTAACTCTGGACCTAGTAGTCCGGGGGCTCCATCTCACATAAAGCCCCCGCGGGTATGAAACCACAAATAACATCTTCTAAAAGATGCCAGGTGCAAAGGCCAAGTTTTACTAGCCCACCAGTCCAACGGTTGTCTTCGGATCACCAATCAAATACCACGCCAAAGAATAAGTCTTCGGCACTTTCCCCTCACACAGTAATTACCATATGTTAACGGGACGAACCACGTTGACTAGTTTCCACGTGGGAAACCATGAGGCCAGCCCCGTGTGATATAGTCACATCTATGGGCTAGGCCGAACCCCACCCTTAGAGCGGAAATCATACCGCTCCGGAGTAGCGAGTCATCCCTGCCTATCAAAATTTTGATATGACAGCCAACTATCCGGACACCAACTAAGGAGTCCACGCTACTTTACGGTATAACGGCTGGGTTAACCAGGCTCCGATCAGGCACCCTTGGTCCAACCACAAGAGGACGTTTAGCTGCCCTCAAGTATTTGCCTTTACAAACTAAGTTTGACGCAGAACATGATTAGCGACGTGGAATCAGCCCGGACACACAAGGGCAGGAACACACAAGTGAAACCCCCTAAAGAAGGCAGTCCGGATTCACTTCAGATCCACTCACAGCCCCCCCTCCAGCCCGGCCATGACAGGTTCCACCAAAAACACCTCTTTTCATAATCATAAATCGTACTCATATGCATAGACATATCATCCTACCATAGTGTGTAGATTCAAATAACACTTACCGGTTGTCATTCTTCATTAGACGCCACTTTTTTGCCCTAAACGGCACCCATACGTCGTATTAGGCCCCACTACGCCAGGGGCTTCAGAATACTCCTAATACGACAAAGTGCAGCCACCTTCCCGGTCGCTCGGCACCCCGAACTTATAGCACTATATGCATCAGCTCCGAATCATGTCTTGGGTCATTAGTTGGGTTTGCCCGACTCGCATGTTTTGGTACCTTATGTCATCAGCTTCTCCGCATCAAGCTTCCCCCAATGCACCTTTGCACGGGCAAACGCCATGCGCGCACCCTCTATACACACTGATCGCTTAATGACATCAAGCCGAGGGCAGGCGCCAACAATCTGCTTCACGAGTCCGAAGTAACTGCTTGGAATCGGCTCCACGGGCCACAGCCGGACAACCAAGTCCTTCATGGCTAGTTCGGCCGCCTGGTGTAGTTTGACCAGCTACTTCAACTGATCGATAAAGGGCACCGGATAATTCGGCGCCAAATACTACAACCAGAAATCCCTCTCCATAGACTTCTTCTCCTCCATCCGGTAGAATTGGGCGGCATCTAATATGCTGCGAGGCAGATCCGCAAACGCCCCTGGAAAAACAAGAATTCAGCTTGTCGCTTAGAGCCACATTACTATAAAAAAATGTGTCCCTGAATACCAAAGGCCTTACCAGCCGCAACCTTTCGTGCCTCCTGAATATCCTTCAGAGCACCGCGGGCCTCTGCCCGAGCATCCTCCGTGGTTTGGAGAGCTTGGGCGGGTTCGGATTCTTTCCCTGCTAAACTCTGCTCTAGGGCATCACTTTTCTTCACAGCCTCCTGGAGCTCTCGCTCAGCTATGATGATTCTGGCCTCGTGTTTCTCACGAGGCGCCTTTTTGGCGGCAACCTTCTTGTTGGCATCAGCCACAACCTTCTTCAGTGCCTCATATTCGGCACTCGCTCCTAGAGCATACAATACAAATACTTTTCATTAGGCACAATTACTCATTCGTGCCGAATTCAAGAAAATGTTTCAACATACCTTGCTTGTCCTCCAATTGCTTCTTCACACGGCCAAGTTCCTCTTCGGCCCGTTCCAGGCTCTGCTTCAGTCCGGTCACTTCCGCATTATGAGCGGCCGTCTTCTCTGCAGACTCCTGTTTTCACACAAAGGGATATACGTCATTAACAAAGGCTCCTGCAAATGCAGATGATTTGATCTCCTGTCCGGCTCTTTCTCTCTTTCGCCGGACAGTGTATCAGGGGCTACTACTCAGATTATGACAATTCCTCAAAGGTTTCTTAGAAAACATACCTCAAAGGCCTTTATAAGGCCATGGCAGGACTCATTCAGCCCGCTCTCGGTGGACTGAATCTTTTCAATCACCGCAACCATGAGGGTACGATGTTCATCGATGATAGACGCGCTCCTTAACACTGTCGATAGACCGCCAGGCAGCTCTGCTTGGACAGAGGTTGCCGGCGGAGTAGGCAAGCCTCCCACCATCAAAGGTGGCTGCTCGCCCGATCCTGGAGCCTTAGAGGTCTCCAGGACCGTGTTTGGCTGTGGTCCGAACCCGAGATCGCCCCCATCGTCGACATGCCTGGGGGCCACCGCTCCCGTGTGTCCAGCCCCAGAGACATGCCCCGCCTGGTCCGGGTCCCATTGAGACGACACCTCAGTGTCGCGCCTGGACTTTGGAGAAGGGGCCTCTGGAGGCATCTCGCTCGCCAAAGCATCTGAGCTCAGCGAATCCTCCGATGAGGACTGTCCGGCGTGAGACCTCGCCGGGCTGTATGAAATATGGCAACAGTTGAAACTACTATACCCAAACGACCCTGGATGCATATGCGTGTTCGGATTTCGTATACTTACGACTTTTCCAGGGGCTGGGCCCTGGGATCCCACTCCGGGCTGTTATCGGTAGCCGTGGTGGATGCCTCTGGGTGGGAACCTCTCCCCCTCTTGGGCGATTTGGCCTCCAGGGACGAGGAATCCATCCTTTTCTTCCCACCTCCAGAGGGAGGCTCGTCTTCTTCCGCTTCCTCCTCTTTGTCTTCAGAAGAAGGATGGTCATTGGAGTCTTCAGATTTTGCGTCTGAAGCATCGCGACGACGGAGGCCACCCCGGGTCTTTTTGACCTTCTTGGAGGCCTCTTTCTTTGGCGCCTCATATGGCGCTGGGACCAGCATCTTCGTCAGAAGAGGTCCGACCGGTTTCTCCAGCAGCGGGGCCGGACAATGTATTCGCTCCACCTTTTTTATCCATCCCTGGGGTCATGATAAAGCATGATAAAAATGTATCCCTCAGGACATGCCAACTGGAGCATGAATGGACAGAGCATATCAATAACTTACCGGGCTTGCATAATGGGATAATTGATACCCACGGTCCTCGGTGGAGCCCGACCATGAATTGCCGGACTTAAAGAGCACCTTCCAGATATCCTTGTGGGAGGAATCATAGATCTCCCGAAGGGTCTGGTGCTCAGTTGGGCCATACTCCCACAAATTGCAGGCTCGACGCTGGCAAGGGAGAACCAGGCAAACTAACATCACCTGGACTATGTCGACGAGTTTGACGTCCTTGTCGACCACACTCTGGACGTGCGTCTGGAGTAGTGACAGCTCATCAGACGAGGACCAGTTCAGGCCCTTCTTGGGCCAGGACGTGAGCCACAGTGGGGCTCCGGATCTGAACTCGGGAGCTGCAACCCACTTTTTGCCGCGCGGTTCGGTGATATAGAATCATTGCTGCTGCCACTCCTTGACGGAGTCGTTGAAGGCACCCGTCGGCCAAACGACCTTGGGCATCTTGCTCACCATGGCACCGCCGCACTTGGCGTGCTCGCCACTCACCACCTTGGGCTTCACATTGAAAATCTTCAGCCACAGACCGAAGTGAGGCGAAATCCGGAGAAAAGCCTCACACACGATGATGAACGTCGAGATGTTAAGGAAAGAATTGGGGGAAAGATCAAGAAAATCAATCCCATAATAATGCATGACTCCGTGAACAAATGGGTGAAGGGGAAACCCGAGCTCGCGGACAAAATGGGGAAGAAACACGACTCGCTCATGGGGCTCCGGAGTAGGGACGATCTGTCCCGCCGGTGGGAGACGGTGGCCGATCTTCTTGGCCAGGTACCCGGCCTCTCGGAGCCTCTTGATATCCTTCTCCTGGACGGTAGAGGCCATCCATTTGCCTCCTGCTCCGGATCCGGACATCTTTGGAAAACCTCTCTTCGATGGGGAAGAAGTGTGCTTGGGCGCTAGGGCTCGAACAGAGGGAAATGGGCTAGCGGAAGGAGAAGGCGTGGGTAAAGAGGAAGAGACCTTATCTCTTTATCGAGACGGTAAAAGATTTTTGCGCCTCCCCACTTGCCTGGTGGAACCCGCTCGTTCTCCACTCGTCGCGATCAGTGGTGAGGTTGGAATACCCATAACCGTATTGATGAGAATCCCACAATAAGGGGACACAATCTCTGCTATGGCAAAACATGCAGAGGAAACCGCCTCGCGATATGCGCTGAGGCTGGTTATGGGAAAACGGTTCGAATAATGACCCGACCAGGGCGACATGTCACGCTGTCTAAAAATTGCCAGCAGATCAGATTTATGTTATGCCCCCTACAGCGGCATGTGAAGATCATTTTGCACATCTGGACACGGTTTAGGTGTTCGATAGTTACTATGGAGTATTCAGAGATGGAACCCGCCTTGCAATGCCGAAGACAAGACTGCACGCCGGACTCATCGTCATTGAAGCCTGGATCAGGGGCTACTGTGGGAGTCCTGGATTACGGGGTATCCGGACGACTAGACTATATACTTCATCCGGACTATTGGAGCGTGAAGATACAAGACTCAAGACTCCGTCCCGTGTTCGGATGGGACTCTCCTTTGCGTGGAAGACAAGCTTGGCGATCCGGATATTATGTTTCCTTCCTTGTAACCGACTCCGTGTAAACCCTAGCCCTCTCTGGTGTCTATTTGAACCGGAGAGGTTGGTCCTTAGAGGGATGATCACGATTACAATCATAACCATCATAGGCTAGCTTCTAGGGTTTGGCCTCTACGATCTCGTGGTAGATCTACTCTTGTACTACTCACATCATCAATATCAATCAAGCAGGAAGTAGGGTTTTACCTCCATCGAGAGGGCCCAAACCTGGGTAAGCATTGTGTCCCTTCCTTCCTATACCATCAGCCTAAGACGCACAGATCGGGACCCCCTACCCGAGATCCGCCGGTTTTGACACCGACACTCGCCGCGTGCAACCACCTTAAGACTGCCCCGCCTGCCTTGATTGAATCCGCGCGTGTGCCGGCAACATGTCCTTCCGCGAGCCGGCAGACATTTTAGAACACAAAAAATGACTAAAGTATAATTAATTTAAGCATGGTCTTGACTTGTTGTGCTCGCACTGGTAGCAGGAACTAGTAGAGGTTTTTCTTTATTTATAACTCTCCTCACATTTTTTGGCTTTGAAGTGAATCATGGTTGTGGACATTATATATGAATGTGCAGATATTTGTGAACATGAGTTTGATGTGGAAGTTGAACTTGGAATGTCGGGCTTGCGCGTGAACTATACCATGTCCAATGCTTCGTCTGTTATTGTTTGGAAAGTAATTGTTGTTATTACATGACTCGAAAAAAATATTGTGTGCCACATCAGTAGATGCATGGACATCACAACAGGCATGCTGAATGGATAAACATTTGAACCTAGCTATGAAGGAAATTTTGTATTGACAACCGTTTTAGATAGCAGGAGACGCCTAGACTGCTCTGCCTCTGCTAGCTTATTTCTGGCTTCTTCCATCTCTTCTTTGGCTTGGGTGAAGAGAGAATCTGATTGCTCTTTTCTCTTCTTCAGGAACTCAGGTACATTCTCAAGGGCTGCTGCACACTTTCTTTCAGCCTTTACTAGATCCACAAGGACACGAACAGCTGACGACTCCACCTGGCTTGTGTGTAATCTAGCATCATCTGGGAATTTGCACCTTGTGTCTAATCCAGCATCATCTCGGAATTTGCACCTTGTGTCTAATCTAGCATCATTAGGGAACTGGCACCTTGTGTGTAATCCAGCTTCATTTTGGAAACATGATCTCGAGGTTGACCATACTTCCCTCCTCGCAGGAACTGCATCCTGACATGAAGTTACTTCTTTTTTAGATCAATACTCAGAGCAACCCAGATCCATTTAGTAGAAGCCAGATAAACAGAACTCGGAGAAGTGAATTCAAAAGGAAAAAATATATAAAAACAGACTACAAGGTGAGAACACCCACTTCCTACATCAAGATAAAAATGAAAGCATTAGGACGATTAAGACTCTTCTTATTACACATCGAAGAACACCACGCTTAAGAGAAACAGAAACTACAACATATACACATAGAAGAACACGAGGCTAAACGAAAGTAATTGAAAGGGTGTTACTTACCAAAGCTCGTTCTACAGGTTTGGTGCAGCTCCTCTTTAACTTGCCATGCTCCTTGAGGATGTCCCCAATATCCTGTGTTTGGTCTTCGTTGCTCCTCTGCATGTTCGCACTCGTGGTTTTAAAATCTCAAAATGACAAGAAAAATATACTACTAGTAATACTCGCGCATCTTGTGGGCAACATTAAAGCACTCGTCTGCCATCTTAGAGTATCTCCAACAGAATCGCAACGCGCGGCGCTTTAAAAAAGCATTTACAGTGCTAAGATCAAGAAGTGGAGAGACTAGAGAGTAGAGGATAGTTCTCACCATTGATAGATAAAAAAATAGATAATTCAACTACTCCTCATCGTCCGACTCCTCCTCGGTGATGTCCTCCTCCGACGTCTGACTGTAGGCGTGAAGATACAGATCGTCGTCGGATTCCCAGGGCGACGCTGCTCCTAGCCTCATGTTGAATTGAGCGCCCGCTTTTCTCCTACGCTGGTACTCGCGATAGGCGGCTTGCTCCACCCTCCTCTTATCCCTCTCCTCCCTCCTTTGCGCGTAGAACTCGCGCTCGTTGATGATGTCCCGCGGGAAGCGTTGGCGCCACAACGCCATGGCTTCCTTGTCCATCTCGGCGATGCCGAGACGGTGCTCCCGCCTCCGGTTGTCGCGACGATCCTTGTCGGTGCTAAGCCACGGCAGAGGCGCGAGCTCCTGCGCCCGCTCCCACATCAGCATGTTGGGGAAGTTCAATGTTCTATGAGGCCACCGGAGGCGCCACGCCGCCGTGTCGTACGCGCAGGCGGCCTCGTTGGCAGTGTAGAAATTGCCGAGGCCGAGGCATATCCCACTGAACCAGATCTCGGCGGAGAAGCCGCCGGAGGGGCGCGCGTGGGCGCCGCGGTATCCTCAAGTTTCCCGGCGACGCAGCGGCATGGTGGCGCAGCGGCGGCGGGGCGAGAAAGAGCAGCGAGAGAGCGGTGGCGAGGCACTGAGCGGGAAGAGAGCGGTGGCAAGGCACAGAGCGGTGGGAGGGCATTGGATTTTATAAAGCGCGCCGGACGCCGCGCGCCAATACTAGCGCATGCCCTGCCGCTTTTTCCCGCGCGCACGTGATCCTTTCCCGACGTCTCTACTATCTCTACTCTCTTCTCTACTGTTACATTTATTTTATATTTAATATTTATATCTACTTCTCTACTGTCTACTTTTTTTTCTCTATACTTTTTTTTCTTATAAAAAAATAGAGTTGGTGATGATGGTGCGCCTGCCATCCTGCAATATAGTTCGTCCGATTTATATTTAACAGATAGGAAGGAAACGATGGGAATTTTGCAAAAAGATACCCATACCCCTCTCTAGATTTGCAAATAGGGCCTTCCCTTGTTCTTCCTTTTCTCCCACAAGATAAAATACTCATACAAATGCATCTTGATGCGTGCAACGCATGGGCATCTTGCGAGGTCTAAAAAACTTTCCATCATTAGCCACACTACTGGTTGCAGATGAAAAACCTACCCAAGCACAGCGCGATACAGGAGCGACGCACAATTACAAGCTGATATTCTGTTGGACAATGGAGGCTATAACCAATTACTTTTACGGGAACAATAGCACCCAGGAAATTTGAAGGGTAGATATGAACAAAATTGGAACTGCACATGTACTGCTAAGTGATTCAATACACACATTACCAATCGAGGAGGAGAACGATGGTCGCGGCGGCCTCTGTGAGTCATGGTCGGCAACGGGAGACAGTTCATTGTCCACGACGGTGGTGCTTCTGCGCTTGGCGTCGGCTTCCGGGAAGCAGATCCGAGATCGTGTGATACGGGGTTAACCCGGTGTAGGCCGATCTTTCACGATTGGAGTGGGATCCCGCGAAGAACACGAAGAACGCGGGGAAGAACGGGGAGAAATCACAAGGGGAAACACTCAAGAACAAGTCCAATCACACATCCACTAGACAATTAAACACACAAGATCCACAAGGATACATGAACAACAAAAGGAAAGATACAACGTAAAGTTCATCTCCAAGAGGAGGTCTTGATGATATCCTAGACGGATCTTCCCACGAGGGGGTCTTGATGATATCCCGCAGGATCTTCTCCTAGATGGAGGTCTTGGCCTCCAAAGGAGTGGTGGTCTCTCTCTCTCAAGAGTAGAGATAGGTAGGAGCAAAGCTCACATACAAATGAGCTATCACTTTGCTAACCCTAACTAGAGGAAGGGGATGGAGTATATATAGGCTAGTCCATGAAGGGGTAAGTGAGGAGGGGTTACATGGGCCTCTGGCCCGTCTCTGCACGCAGGCAGGCGCCGGATGTCCGGGATGGGGCCCGGATGTCCGGGATCTCGTGAGACGCCGGATGTCCGGGGCGGTTGGCCGGATGTCCGACCTGAAGTGGCCAAGCTACTAGATAGGGGCGCCGGATTTCCGGGGGAGAGCACCGGATGTCCGGTGGTTGCCGAGGCGCCGGATGTCCGGGCACACGGGCCGGATGTCCGGGCGCTGATGCTTCGGCCGTCTTGTTGGTGCAGCTCCTCGGAGGCTGCACAGGCGCCGGATGTCCGGCCGCTGTAGCTTCAGCAGCTCCGTCTTCTTCCGTCGTCGCTTCCAGGCTTCCCTCGCGGATGGTGTAGTTGTTCCTTGGCGCTTGCACTCCTCCTCGACATCCGTGAAGCTCCGACCGTACCTATGCATGCACATGGGAGAAGTGTCAAGTAGTATACCATCCTCGAAGGGGTCAAATGAGCACATGTAAAGGAGAAGATTCACCTTTATGTATGAGAAGTAGAGGTCGCACGTGTCACTTGCGAAACGGACTCTTGACATGGTGATGACCGTAGGATGCTCCGCATCATCCCCTCCCCCTTGGAAAATATCCGACCTCGGATCGAAAACCAAATCACCATGGGAAAGAGATGGCAGTGCCGTGTCGAAGTGGTCGGTCACCGAGCACTCATCGTCTAATAGCTCGAAATGGGCACTCGCCAATGTCACACCATTTTGTGATTCCTTCAAAAGGAGCAAATAGAACAAACACTTGGAAAAACAAATGTGGTTAGCGTTAGTGCAAAACCAAGCATTCAAGAGGTGATTCACCAAACAAGTGTTGTCATCAAGTATAGCATAGGGTGTGACAAAGGATTGTGACATGACATGTAAGCGTATGAATTGAGCAAACTCAAGGTCATCATGGAAACAAGCACGTAAATGTGAGGTAGAGATGCAAATATTTGTGACAAGAGAATAAGCATCTACCTCAAGGTCATTGCAAACAAGCATCAAGCACTCAATGAAAGGTCTATGGTAGGCATAAGCAGTATTCACAACACCAAATACAATGAAGTGTCTAAACACATGGGACAAGTGAAAGACAATCCAAGCATTATGTGCATAGGGTGTAGTGAATATAGTGTGGCACTTAACATAATAGAAAGAGCAACTGTTCATCATGTATGAGGCAATCAAGTCAAGCATGTGACAAGCAATGGGACATGGCATATGTGAAGAAGTGACATTGTTGCAACCAAACATATGATAGTAGCAAGTATTCCAAGAATTGGATGCAACAAACAAGGTATATATGTCATGAGGCATGGAAATGTGAAAATGACAAGTCTAAGCAAGATCTCTAACATGTGCGCAATCTAGTGGTTAAGATGACCAACAAGTCTCATGGTGCAAGAAACACAAGTAGTATGATCCACAATATCCAAGCTCAAGAAAGATGTCACTTTGAAGGCATGACCTTGTGCATTCTTCACAATGCCGAAGTGGTAGGAAGTATGGTGTATAAGTGAGTCGTGGTAGAATATATGAGGCTCGCTCTCAAAAGCTCGAATGGTCAACTCACTGAAGTGGAAGTCGACACAAAGTCCAAGTATACTACACATGCACACAACAAAACAAAGAACGTATGTGCATGGTAGATAAACACATCATCCATCATGATGGTTCTCCTCTCTTGCACATAACCATTAGAAGCACAAGTGCATGCATAATATGATGCAACAATGGCTATATTCATGGCACTAGGTATATGGTGCAAAGAAGTAAGATAAGCATGCTTCACAACTAATATGTCAAAATCTCCAAATATATGTGAGAATGCTACGGGGGCAATCTCATGAGCAAGACTATAAGCATTGTTGCACTCAATAGAGGGCAAGTCATCTAGCATGAGAGAGGCAACACATGGAGATATATGACAAGAAACAATATGAATCATGTGCAAAGCATATAGATGGTTGTCATCAACCGCATGAAATGAGCAAGTATGAGTCATTGGTGATGCAACATAAGCAAGCATAGTAATCAATTCGTGCAAACTAGTGGAGCGAAGATGCAACACATTAGAAGAAATCATGGCAATCATGTCATGTGAGCAAATAATAGGCATAGGGAATGCACATGACATATCGCAAGCACGAACACAAAGCAAGATGAAAATATCATCATAGGAATGGTGCACAAAAGGAACATGGCAAGAACAAGCAATATCTCCACCAAGCTTGCAAATACACATACAAGTACTGGAATCAATCATCATGTGTAATGCAAAGCATGGGTCACAAATGCATGTCAAAGGCATAGGAATGAGCATATCATGCAAATTGAACATGGCAAAATGGGAAAATGATATATAATGGACAATAAGCCATAACCATGTGAGGGACATGTAGAAGAAATGCGCGAAGTGTTTGCGCGAAGAGAGCGGTGGGAAAGACAATCCATGGGATCCCAAATCATCGTTGCTCTCTAGAGCTCGTTTTGTCAACTCGTGGGATTGCAAGGTTGACAAGTATTCATGGGTACCTACAAAAAGGACACAAACCAAAGAAATTGTGCTCGTGGTAAATGTACACATCATCCATCATGATGTGTATGTGCACATGTGAGTTAGCACAAGATAAGCATCGCTCAAAGAAATTTGATGCATGGTATAAGAACATGTCATCCATCATGAAAGAATAGTTATTATGTATGACACGATGGGGACGCAAATTGAGAATGCAAGTATATGACACATCAATAGCATGTTCATTCATGGGGAGCATATGGTGTACACAATTATGGGGATCATGCAATGGAAGGGATGGATCGAAATCTCCTAACATGTATGAGGAAACCATGGGGGTCTCCTCATGAACAACATTGGAAACATCATATGGAGAAAATGAACAACATCCAAAACAATGCATATCCGAAGCTAGGTAGTCATGGCATGGCATATGAGATAAATGATGCAAAGGTAGCATATCAATATCATCACAAGAAAAACAAATGCCGATAACCATGGGCTTGTCATCTATGCCATATGTGCAAATTGGGTTCATTTTAATGGCATATGCATAGTCACTATGAAGAGATTGCAAATAAGACATATGGTTGATCTCATGCATAGCATATGACAAGTCAAGCGGATTATCAAACATGATGTGACCTAAAGAATTGTTACAAGAGATCCTATGTAACATGGTATCACAACTAATAGACTCCACATGAGAATCATCATACTCATCATAAATGGGCAAATCATCACATGGGGAAATCATACTAGCATGAAGCATGGTACTAGGTGGATCAACATCATGGAAGCAATCAATGTCAAGAATGTCCACTAGTGGGACTAGAGCATCACCTTCACCTATGTTACCTTGTTCATTCCACTCAAGTGGTGTAGGTGAGGTGGGAAAGACCAAATGGTGGTCATCTTCATCTTGATGAACCATGTGGGGGGTGCACCATATTTCACCATGGCCACCATCTTGTCCAAAAAGGGAGGACGAAGTCATCGAGGATCGACGCGTCATCATAAATGAGACCTAGCACCAAATGAGAAGACACAATAGAAGTAGAGGTCAAGTTGTTAGAAATGCAAATGGCCTCACGAGACCTATCAAGTTGTTAGAAATGCAAATGGCCTCACGGGGCGGTTGGCCGGATGTCCGGCCCGAAGTGGCCAAGCTACTAGATAGGGGCACCATATTTCCGGGGGAGAGCGCCGGATGTCCGGTGGTTGCCGAGGCGCCGGATGTCCGGGCACACGGGCCGGATGTCCGGCCGCTGATGCTTCGACCGTCTTGTTAGTGCAGCTCCTCGGAGGCTGCACAGGCGCCAGATGTCCAGCCTCTGGCCCGGATGTCCGGCCGCTGTAGCTTCAGCAGCTCCGTCTTCTTCCGTCGTCGCTTCCAGGCTTCCCTCGCGGATGGTGTAGTTGTTCCTTGGCACTTGCACTCCTCCTTGACATCCGTGAAGCTCCGACAATACCTATGCATGCACACGGGAGAAGTGTCAAGTAGTATACCATCCTCAAAGGGGTCAAGTGAGCACGTGTAAAGGAGAAGATTCACCTTTATGTATGAGAAGTAGAGGTCGCACGTGTCACTTGCCAAACGGACTCTTGACATGGTGATGACCGTAGGATGCTCCGCATCACCGTGGAAGACGATGCCGGGGAAGAGGCTCCGTGTATGATGACGACGGTGGACCGGCTCTAGTGCGGCATACGAGGTCGTCGATGAGGCTGATGCGCTGCGGTGGACGAGTGCGCTGATGTAAACGGGAGGAGCACGAAGGCTGCAGTGCCGTGGAGAAGTCTATTTTGCGGTGGGGATAAAAAATGGGGAGTATTCAGGTGTACTACTCTGGGTGCCGCGGTGGGGTTGGCTGGGTAGGGTGAGCCTGAAGTTTCGAAAAGAGCCCCCTACCAAGCGTCATCCGTAGGCCTGTTCCGAAGGCTAAGATGGTAACTTCCCACTGCTCGAATCAGGGTCGTGGGAGATTTTCCCGCCGACCTCAAAAGTTTGTGACACTGAACTCCCCGTGTGGCGTGTTGAGTGATTCGGCTAAGCAACTAGCGAGTAGTACTAGTAAACTCTACATATTACGTTTGAGCTAAGTCAAACTTCCTAAAGTTTGACCAAGTTTATAGAAAAATATAAACATTCACCATAACAAATATGTATGATGTGAAAGTACATTCAATAATGAATCTAATGGTATTTATTTGTTATTGTATATGTTAATATTTTTTGTTATAAGCTTTCTGAGAGTTTACCAAACTTGACTTTGACCAATGCTAATATGCGGACTTAAATAAACATGGAGGGAGTACACATTTGTTTTCTTAGTTTGTAGTGAACTAATCATTTGTTGAAATTGTGAAATAAATATATTAGGCTATTGACTTCGAATGTAATGGTCTATGCAATTCAATAGTTACAATCATTGTCGAATCCCAAGATGTATACAAGGTCTATAGTACTTTACAACATGCTCAAACTCACATAATCCCAGTCGAATGAGAATCTAAATGCATTTCATAGTTATTACTTAGTAGGATGCAACAAAACCAACCATAAGTCTACATCAGCCATTATAGAAGCAACATTTTGAACATATCCCAATGTGTGAATGAAACATGAGAGAGAGCTTGCGAAGATGGAGCAGCTAGGGCGGGAAAGATTGTATGTATGTGGACGAGAGAGTAGGAGATAAACCTAATGAGACAGAGAGAGAGAGAGATAGAGAAAGAAAGAGAGAGGAAGAAGTTAGGTCTGGGAGAAAGATGGAGACATGTAATATACGTGAGATGCGTGTGCGTCGGGATTCTGTATACGTGGAAGGAGAAGAGACAACATATTTGATGAGAGACCCCGAAAAACATGGACGAGAGGGGAAGGATCTCGTGGGTTGAGGGATTGATAATTTTGTGAGGGGGAGAGAGGGATTGGTAATTTTGTGCGAGAGAGAGAGGGTGGGGGGAGGAGTCAGTCAGCCATCGTCACATCATCCTGCTTCCAAATGGCCCTGCATTCTCTAGCATGGTCTAGTCGCCGTCTTCGATCTCCTCGATGCCCTCTTTAAATAAGCACAAGCGAGAGTGGTCGCTGTATAACCTTGGATGGGGATGAATTGTGTGCTCGGGGGAGGGTGTGTGTGTGTTGTGCTGTGTGTGTGTGTCAGATATTGAGAGAAAACAAACCTAAGGAGAGAAATGGGTATTCACGAAGATATTGTGCGGGCCTTGAGGTGGGCAGGTGCCGGGTGAGGTGTCAAAATGTGCGCGTTGATGCATGTGTTACATGCGATCGTGTGAGGGACGGATGAATCGAGAGACATGGTTGTTGTGTTACAGATGCTCCTCTCTCCTCTCTCTTTATCACACACACACACAAGTAAACCAGAAGACCGTTCTCTCATGTATACACAATGTATCAACGTCTGTCTATGTCTCACTCATGCATGATCATTTGCAAATTCACACCTCTCTATGTCTGTATCACACGCACACCGTCTCCACGTTGCCCTTCCACCACAACACACATATGGACACATACACACGTTCTCTGTCAGTCACACACACAAAATCAGTATTAAAAAAAATAGGGCGCACCTAAAACGTCCAAATCCAAATAAACACGAACTGGAGCTAAATTCAAATATATGGAAATATTGCAGCGTCAAGAACTTTTCCAGGAAAAAAAAGTTGAGTAATATTCGGGGATTGTTTTCACACACACAAAAAGGTTCGGTGGATGTCCTTCGAGCGCGACACAGTGATGCACCGTTCTATCGACCGCGCGGCTGCGGTTCACGCGCTTGCACATGATTCCGTAACGTGGCTGTGGTACTAACTTGTAAAATCACTGCCTAAGTCTAGTGTTTACATGTACTAGTACGATTTTCTTTTAAGTTTGACCAACCTTATATAAAACTAAAGTAAGCTCCCATACGCGCACTCATCAATATGCCGCCGTCGCCGTAGCGCATGCCGGTGCCCGCCTGCTCCGGCCAACAATTTCTCGCCCACCACCGCCGTGTCGCCGCCATCCCTGTGCCATGAAGCCGAAGGCTCTCCCGCTCATGTCGTCTGCAGTCCCTCCTCGCGATGCCGCCGCGCTGCCAAGCACGCGAGCACCTGATGGAGCTGCGTCTATGCACACATCATACGAAGAGGAGGACGAGCGCGTGCTCCAGCATGCCGGCGAGGAGGAACTAGCCTGTCATTGTTGTCTCCGCCCGCGCGGAGGAGGCGCGCATGGTGGCTGTCGCGGTGGAAGCCTGTCGCCCGCGCGTCGAGCCCGCAAACTGGGTGCGGACGAGGAATCTACCTTCGAGATCTTGAATGCCACGTGGATCCTGCAATCTGAAGGAGCAATTTGGGCCAGTCGACTCTTGTGAGCCATTTGATGCAACATGGATGGCTAGAAGGGCTTCTTCCACCTCTTCTGCCATCTTCTTCCTTCGCTCCGTCGAACTTTTTTTGCAAATTGACTGACCCAAATTATACTACTAGTACGAACGTATTAAGTACAGTAGGAACACGAAGATACGAGCAGTAGTACCAACTGCAAGAAGAACAGTAGTAAGACATAGTACTAGTACTACTGTACGTACTAAAGAGTTCAAATAACGAGAAAGAACATAAACATAGTTCTGCTGTGGCCTCAGCACAACACACCCTTGAAAATACACTAAGAAACTAGTCCGCTTGACACTACAGTAGAACCAGCATGAGCTACGGCACTGCCACCTACTCGGAGTCCGAGTCCATGTCCTCGACTTCGTCCTCGTCCCTCTTCCTCTTCCTCTTCGCCGATGCTTCTTTGCTTGAACCGAACACTGGGCTTTGCTTCTTCATCCAACCCTTGTAGATATTTAAACAAAGGTAGGCATCCATTGCTGTGTACAGGATGTGATCTTCATCTAATGTCTTCGATTCCCATGCATGATGAAACTCGTGATGAGGTTTCTTCAGTTTAGCGTACGAAGGATCAATCATGGCTGCTGCCAGGGTCAACATTGAAGGTTGAGAGGAGGATACCAAGCTTGCCTTCTGGAGATCAAAGGGTGCCTACAATGAGACCTATCCGACGCAGGACATCCCTGTCGTTCCTAAAGTCTACAGTAACGAATTTCACTCTTTTGTCCTTGAGGAAGTTCTTAAAATCCTGGCACTCAACGTCGGCATGGCATATGTGGTAGATCAAGCAAACGTTATGTACGCAAACCTGGATCACGGCGGGCTTCTTCCTCTCTGCCTCCTTTAGAATCTTCTCTCTTTCCAGGACTGTGGGGTACTCAACATCTAGCCCAGCGACCCACTCATCCGTTTAACTGTTGAACATGCACAGGAAGCGAGCAAGCCATGCTTTCACCATCGCAGATCCACGTGTGTGGATGACGATGAACTCATCGCCGGTGATGGCTCTAACCTGGTACTCAGCGGCGACCATGGAGATTTGGGAGGCCATGGATTTTGGAGGAGGGTTAGGAGAATTTGAACTGTTGTACCCCACAAAAAAACTGGGAGCGAACTAATGTGAAAGGACGGGATGACTGGGAGCGAACTGTTGTAAGGTAGAAGACGGGGACGAGTAGGGCGTGCAAACGGCGTGGGGTTGCTGGCTTCCCTGGTGGATAAACGGCTGCAAGCCCCCAAAGAGTTCTCGAGAACTATGCAGGACCCACTAGATGTCATGTCTACTAGACCCATATCGTAGGCCTGACGGTATAGCTTCTGCCTGTTTGCACGCCATGCCGGCGCGTGGATGTAACTTCACTTAATTCCGTCAACCGTCGCGCCTCCCACGACCTTCGCCTCCCTCGCACGGTCGCGCCCTTTGAGACTTCGACCGGCTATAAATGAGCAATGTTTTTGCCTACTCCGCATGAATGATACTCCCTCTGGTCCTTTTTACTCCCGTCAACCGTTTGCAAAGTGTTTGAGCAAATTTATACTAAAAACATCAATATCGACAATACTAATTATAATGAGAATAAGAACTACATTTTATAATGAGTGTAAAAATATTTATTTGACATTGTGAATGTTGATACATTTTTCTATAAGTTTGGTCAAAGTAGAGGTACATTGACTTCAGACAAAACTTGAATGTACAATGCAGACTAGTTCCTCCGTCCAGGTGCGTGCCATGTCCTATCTTGTCATCACAACAAGGTTAGTTATTAGAGTACTACTACCTCCCTTCTAGTTTAAAGGGCTCGATTCAAAAATTACACCTACTTTTAGCAAGATAGTAGAGGCGGTGGAATAGTTTTTAAAGTCTGCAAAAGTACTCAACTAATGCTGTCGTTCTTCACAAAAAATGTGTTTACCAATGCATGCATGAACACTAGTTACTCTAACCCCCCTCTCTTCTTTAATTCTTTGCCACATTAACATGTTTGCTATTCCCGTGTGCATGATACCAGCTAAGATACCACCATTATGGCCAGCCTTAATCATCGCATGCAATAATTTAGTGCACCTTGAAATATGAACATGTGTGGGGTGTGTATGTTTTTAATGACTTGAGACTATATATACCTGGTACTGACTAGAAAATGGGCAGCAATTCTAAAAATGGAAAGCGGGCTGCAATAAATTCCATATGAATTCGAAAATGAGTAAAAATAATAGCAAATGGGTTGTACACGCCACAGATTTCGAGGCTAACTTGTTTACACAAGGCTTTATCAGTCAACACATGATTCTAGCAGCAGTGACTGTTGGATGTCCATCCAACGGCCGGCATGCTTCTTCAATCTCTGATCTTCCTACTCCAGCCGCCTAAACTAGCGCCGGCGGGACTGCCTGCTCCCTCCTCTTGTGGCCCGCTGTGATGCCGCGCAGGCTTCCCCGGCCCACCATACTCCCTCCGCTGGCCTGGCCACACGCAATCAACTGCCTCCTTATTACGCGAAAAAATGATTCCTCCCACTGACATCTGGGGCGCACCGGTTGGGAGGCTGACCTGTGGGCCTACTAAGTTGACGCGTACGCAGGGCTTGTCAACTTAGTCAACAAATGATTGTAGCAGCAGTAACCATTGGATTTGAATCGAACGGTCCTGCTGCTTCTTCAAGTGCTGCTCTTCTTGCACCAACCGCCCAAACCAGCACCGGCAAGACCGCCTGCTCCTGCCTCCAGTGGCCGGCTGTGCTGCTGTTGAGGCCTCACCGCCCCCTACTACTCCCATCGCTAGCCAGGCCCTGCGGCGACGGCAGCCTCACACCGCAGCCGAACCAGTGAACCCTCATACTCCTCTCCGCGCGGGCATCCACTGCCGCGTCTTCCCCGGCTCCGTGTCGTCCCCTTCCTAGGCCTCGCCGTCGTCCACCGCCCTGGTGCTCTCGGTGTGGCGAGGTCAACATGGTCATGGAACGACTTCCATCGAACGTGGACTATACATGGAGAGGCCGACAGCTGGGTCCACGGCCGCACACAAGGAAATGCCCCCTTATTATGCGCAAAATAAAGATTCCTCCAGCTGACATCTGGGACCCACCAAAAGGGCCTCTGTATTTCACGAAAAAAACGTTCCCCCCACTGACAGGTCAGACCCACCAGCTATATCTCCGCACACAAGGAAGTGTCTCCTTATTACACACAAAAAAATTAATACCCCCTGCTAGCTGGGACCCACCATAGTGGATGGCTGACTTGTGGGCCTACTAAGTTGATGGGGACGGAGGGCTTTCTCAACTTAGTCAATACTCTAGTGACCGTATGATGTCCATCCAACAGTCATAGTGCTTCTTCAACCTATGGTCTTCTTGCTCCAGCCGCCCAAAGGAGCGCCGGTCGTGCCACCTGCTCCTGCCTCCCGTGGCCGGTTGTGCTGCCACGGAGGCCTCACCGCCTCCATACTACTCCCACCGCTGGCCAGGCCATCCCTCTACTCACCCACACCCCCCTGTTATTCTGCGGCGACGGTAGCCTCACACCGCAGCTGAACCAGTGAACCCTCGTACTCCTCTCCATGTGGGCATCCACTGCCGCGTCTTCCCCAGCTCCGCGTCATCCCCTTCCTAGGCCTCGCCGTCGTCCATTGCCGTGGTGCTCTCGACGCGGCATGGTCAACATGGTCAAGGAACGACTTCCATCAGACGTCGACTGTACGTGGAGAGGCTGACAGCTGGGTCCATGGCTGCAGCAAGGAAGTGCCTCCTTATTACGCAGAAAATAATGATACCTCCACCTGACAACAGGGACCCACCGGACGGGCCACTGTATTTCACGAAAAAATGTTTCCCTCTGACTGCTGGGACCCACTAACTACATCTTCGCACGCAAGGAAGTGTGTCCGGGCAAAAAAAATGATTCGCCCCCCTGACTGCTGGGACCCACCAGCTACATCTTCACACGCAAGGAAGTGCCTGACAGTCGGGACCCACATGGTCGAAGCGTACATAGCGTTGTCATTCTGGCCGTGAACATGTATGTACATACTGGTGGATGTAGAGGCGTGCATGCAGCATGTACACATATGTACAACGGCCATTGTGCAAGAAAGAAAATACGGCCATGTAGGTGTACATACGGGCGGGGTCTCGAACGCCTACTCGCGCATACGTACGGCTAGGGCTCGTGTACATGGTTGGTCGGAACGGAGAAACAGTGTCATCGTCGTCTTCATTGGGAGCCAACCGGCTGGGTCAGAACAGACTGCGTCGTCGTGTTCATCGGGAGTGCTTGGACGGAACAGGCGATGGAAACGAGGCTTGGCGTACCGCAGAATGGAGGAAACGGCCTTGTGTTCAACCGACCACGTTCGAAACAGGATCCTGTTCATCGGGAGGGGTCTGGCGTACCGCAAAACGAAGGAAACGGACCTCCTACGGTCAAAACGGGGGTCCTGTTGATCAGGAGGGGTGTGGCGTACCACAAAACGGATGAAACGGACTTGTGTTGGAGCGCTACGATCGAAACGGGGGTCCTGTTCATCAGGAGGGGTGTGGCGTACCGCAAAACGGGACTCCACGGGATACTGTTCATCTCCACCATCGACCTCCTCCAACCTCCATGGGCTGCTGTTCATCCACCGTCAACCTCCTCCATCCTCCACCTGCGACTGTTCATCAACGGGCTCCTGTTCATCCAGCCTCCACCGCGTGCTACTCCACCGGCTACTGTTCAACCACCCCTCTCCACGGGCTCCTGTTCAACCACCCCTCCATGGGCTACTATTCATCCACCCCTCCACCGTCAATTGTTCATCCAGGCCTCCACTGGGATGTCCTGTTCATCCAGCCCTCCACGGGGTCCTGTTCATCCAGCGCCAACAGGCTCGATCGATCAGGGTCCTGTTCATCCAGAGGCAACACCACGG
>NC_041393.1:84984551-84999764 GCF_002162155.2 Triticum dicoccoides | reverse complement strand
GCAGCATCGATCGGCTTTAGTTGGCAGCAGTAGCGAAGGAATCGCTCGATCGGGTTTAGTTAACAGCCATTGATCGATCGCTCGGGTTCTGTAACGCGTAGCCTGCAGTGCAATCGCTCGGGTTTCAGTTAGAGCCCAACGCCTCGCTCGGGTTCAGTTAGAGCCAAGGCCTCGCACACATGCGCATACGTGTACGAGAGAAACGCGCATCACTCGGCCCCCGACCACCCACCTAACCGGGAACTCGCCAAATTTTCCTCGCCCTCACTTCTACCACGGTTTTTTCCGTCATGGACGGCCCAAAGAATTTCATGCAGCTGCGTCTCCGGCCCGCCCAGGACGAAAGGCCCATTTTTATCATAGAAGTAGGATCCCACCACATCTATGATGATACCGGGTTTTGTCACAATTATCGTCATAGAAGTCTCATAAGTATGACAGAAAAAAATTTCGTTCGGCCAAAAATGTCACAGATGTGTCTTTTTTTTGTAGTGCATGTTCACCACGCCGCGCCGAGAGCACCAGGGTGGTGGACGATGACTAGGCCTAGGAAGGGGACGCGGAGCCGGGGAAGACGCGACAGTGGATGCCCGCGTGGAGAGGAGTACCAGGGTTCACTGGTTCGGCTTCGGTGTGAGGCTGCCGTCACCGCAGAATAACAGGGAGTGAATGGAGGGATGGCCTGGCCAGAGGTGGGAGTAGTAGGGGGCGGTGAGTCCTCCGCGATAGCACAACCGGCCACGGAAGGCAGGAGCAGGCGGCACAATCAGCGCTGATTTGGGCGGCTAGAGCAAGAAGTCCAGAGGTTGAAGAAGCACGACGGCCGTTGGATGGACATCGTACGGTTAGTGCAGCTAGAATTGTTTATATTGACTAAGGTTACAAAGCCCTTGGTACACGTCAACTTAGTAGGCCCACAGGCCAGCCTCCGAAACGGTGCGCCCCAGATGTCAAGGGGAGGAATCATTTTTTGGGCGGCCGAAGCTAGAATATTTGAGATTGAAGAAGAAGCACGATATCCGTTGGATAGACATCAAACGGCCGCTGCTGCTAGAACTGTGTGTTGACTATAAGTTGACAAAGCCTTGCATACGCGTCAACTTTTTTAGGGGACGCGTCAACTTAGGAATCTACACTGTAAAATATGTCTATATACATCTGTATGTGGTAGTCCATTTCAAACCTCTTGAAATACAAATATTTAGGAACGGAGGGAGTACTTCCGATGAAATAATGATCCACGCGTCCTAGCCGCACTTCCTGTCCTTCACGTGCGGTACACTACCCTCCCTCAAGTGAACAACCACACATGCGCCAAATTATCGGATACGTGTGAGAGTGTGTACAAATAAAGAATTTTAATTTCAATTATCGGAAAGGTTTGAGAGTATGTATAGTTTGCCCTCTCTAATAATTATGGTTTGTTGTGTTCGGCCTAAACTTGGTCAAACTTTATAAAGTTTGACTTCAGTCAAATCTAATATGCGGAGTAAATAAAAATGGAGGGCTACTACATCCATCCGGGTTTTTAGTCCACACCATTTTTTAATCAAAGTTAATAGCTGGACAAATAAAATTACAGGGGAGACGGAGACAAAGTTGTGAGAAGGCTTAGAAATCAATACAAAACTTATGCTCTTAGTACCAACGTCAATCCTTCTTCGAGGAAACATTTGGTTCATAGCCAATTGTGTGATAAAATTGCACCAACATGAAAGACGACTGCGTCTCCAACGCAACCAAGGTGAACTGACGAAGGATATCATCTTTGTGGGTAACAAGCAAAGAGCACTGATGGAAGACATCTTGTTTTTCATTGAAAATCAATTAGCTTCACCAGCCTACGCAACCATGAGGCGCAACCATGAGCATCGATAAGTCATTGTGGTGATGCATCATCCATTTGGCATCAAGTTTGGGTGAGGCACCTATGAAGTTCGACAAATCCTCACTGTGGTCTATTTCTTCTTGGTAATCAAGCTCGAGGAAGGAAGAACCACGTGGTAGAGGACAGTGAGGCGGAACAACAATGGCCATCCAATTTTGTGCAGTTCCGCTAAAATTGAGGAAGACATGCCCGGGTATGGAGATACGCATCGCTGTTTCCAAAAATATAAAAAAGGGATATAGTGTTGTTACTTTGTTTTGCAAGATTAAAAACGACATCTCAATTGTCAATAAGAATTAATGAAAAGTACACAACAAACAGAAGCATCATGATTATCTTGATGGGAACTAAACTAGGATGCCCGAGAAAAAAAAGCATTTCTTCATTTAACTAGTGATAGTATTAGATTAGCAGCAGCAATAGGAGCATATGGACAATGACCGCATAACCACCATGTACTTTTTGTCGAAATAACATGTATACCTCCACCGAGGCATAAATCAGGACAACTTTTTGAGTGGCATTTCCTCTATAATAGTAGGTGATGTTGGACCAGCCGACGAACCCTAGCTACTATACATGGGGAGCTGGAGAGTATTCGCATAGAAGAAAACCCGCATGCAGCGACCTGGGGAGCTTGACCAGTACAAGAAGTTATATCTCAGGTGGGCGAGATGTCGCTTAGGAGGGCGGGCGGGATCTGCCCACATGACGACAACGAACAAGGGCGCGGAGGACCTTTGTCTGCGCCAGCACCGACTTCGAGAGGACGGTGTGCATCGGCTTCCTCCGTTGCCGACGGCGATAGCGCCAAGGCTGCACCTCCACACCTCCCGCAGCGGATGGAATTCAGCCGGATCTGTGACCACCTGTGAGGAGATAGATAGAGTGGACACTTTCATCTCGTTTTGATATGGAGAGGGTGAGAGAGAGACGCGAGAAACCCTATCAAACAAGAGGCTATAATGGAGTAAAAAAATCTCTCCATAGCTGTGGTTTTAAATAGAATACGCACGTTCCCGGAAAAAAGAAACGAAAACTGGCGGACAATTTTTAACGTACCAAGAAAGAAAACTCGATCAAAAACACGCCCCCGCTTCAAGGTCGTGAGAGTCCTCGCGCACACACACATAGACATAGACATGCATATCCGTGTTTACGTAAAATTCCATTTCCATCTCCATCTCCATCTCCAATCAAATTTGTCCAACTGGCAGATTATTTACGTTGTTAATTGTATACGCAACAATATTAATGTACAACATCTCTTGTTTGCGAGCATCCGGACCGCTGCCACGGCCGCTCCTGACCAACCCAAACCCTCTTCATCACCCGCGCGTGCTTCCCGCCCGAAACGGTTAGTGCCGCATTCATGCCTGGCCAGAGCGGGCGCGACCTCTCACTGGCGCCGGCATTGAAGCGGCACGCCGGCCGAGAGAGCGTCGCCCGCGCCGCTTCCTGGTGCACGCGGCTGCTCCGCGTTCAAAGGTCGCAATAGCCGGCCACAACATGCATGTAAAAAGTTCTTGGGAGTCCCTGCTACAGCTAGCTGTCCTCTCCCAACTCATCAATCTCTTCCAGTAGTGCTAGTACTCCATGGCGCGATCCATCAACAAGCAGGCGGGAAAGTTATCGTATAGTCGGTTTGCGGTGAGTGGCATGCCGAGCGACCGTGTGGGGTCGAGCCATGGAGGAGGGTGAGACACGAACGCGACAAACGTGATTTAAACGTTGGTTTTGCTCGATGGCGCGATCCAACGAACAAAACGTTGGTTTCTCTCTGTTTCCATTTTTTTCTCCGGTAAAACGGATACTTTCCACTCCATTTTCATTCCTACTCCAAGGTTGCCCCGTTACAACATTCCATCAAATACAAAGGAAAACTAACACACATGCTGATGCATCTCAATGATTCACAGATCATAGCCAATATTTACTTCACAACTAAAGACAAAAGTTGTGAGAGTGTGTACGAAAGAAAAACTATTGATGGGGTCACTACAACTTAAACCCTAAACCCTAAACAGGATTTAATTTCCTAGCTAGGTAGAACCTGTCGAAGGAAAGATGGTTGGCACGCTCGGATCATACGATGCTTTTGTGCAGGTCCACTAAAATCGAGCTGAGCATCCCTGATGGCAAAGATGTTGAAGAAATGTGACTAGAATAATAGTACTGGCACTAGTTCATGAGACATAAACTCATCACAAGTAGAAGCCGGTAGAAGTAGAGAAAGATCGACATGGAGATGGAGCTACGTGGGAGCTGCCGCAGTGGAGCAAGCCGGCTCCAAAAGGAAGATGTACTACTTGGGACGTCGGGCTGTAGCTAGAAGGGCGGATGGTACGCGACATCGGCCCATACCGCGGTGACCCCCGATTGGGATGCATCGACTATGGGTTTTCTCCCTCGCCGATGTCGACCGCGTCTACGCAAAACATTGTTCCCTTCCCCCAGCTGCGGGATCAGGCCGGATATGTGACCATTGGTGTGGCCACCATCGTTCTATGCTTGTGAATGGAGCAACCCAAGCAAGCGGGCTTGTAGCTTAGGCTCCTGCTAGTGTATATATAGTTGTTTTCTTTTTCTTTCCATATCAACAATTTTATATTGCGTGTAATTGAAGAGTAAAATGATGGTTGCTTCTTCCGACTGACTTACTGTGTGATTTGACTGCTCCTTAGTGGCCCCTACACGTACCCCCCCTACGTGTATGCAACAGTCACACTTACACATGGACGCAAAAACGCGCGCGATGCCCTAATGCATGCATGTCCAAGCACACGACAGAACACACATGGTCATGCTCAAGTGCTCAACCTACACGTGCATGCAAACACATACTCAGCCAGGGTGAGCTAGTGACCGTATAAACACCGAAAAATGTATATATTGAGCGCAACGAGCATATTATGAAGTCCACTGACCGTACTTTTATAAATATACAGTGACAGAGAGTGTACTTATCTCGTTTGAAATTAAGCCATATTAACCGGAGAGGATGCAGTATGGACTGACATTACTTTGTTGTGTCCCGTCAACTTGTCGAACGAGGAGAAGCTTGTAGGACAGGAGAAGCCTGTGCGCGATGGCTCGCAGGACAAGGAGAAACTTTTGACTAATGCAAGATCTCGCTCGCTCAGGCGGTGGACGTGCAACAGTTAATTCGGTGTGAGATTGTGAGAAGCATACACTGTACTAGTATTATTATTGTTCGACTTCCCGAAGAGGCGAACAACCAAGCACAAAGTTTACTAGTACTAGAAGTACTACTATAGTCTATAGAGGTATGTACTATACTACTAGGAACCGGATGGAGGAGCGTCTGCACTCTTATTATATTTTTAAAATGTGATAAAGCAATCTTCAACGCATTTGGTTCTCTTCGAGGGTTCTCGCATGTGATAATGGAAGTTGATTGCATGGAACAGTCGCCACAATTCTTGCTTAATTCTGGATCATATCCTGTTACAAATAGGAGCGCTCAGCAATATTTGCTCTTTTTTTATTCAGCATGTAAACAGGTCAGCAAACCTTGCGGCGCATCTTTGTGCGAACCGTGCTTGCTGCACTTTGAATGTGGCCGAGAGCTGGCTTGATGAAACACCTCGCTTCCTACTTCTTTTTTGTGGGGTACCTCGCTTCCTAGTGACCAGTGTCTTGGCTGATCGTCCTAAGAATGCTTATATATGAATAAAGCTCTCTCATTTACCCGCAAAAAATATTAAGCCATATTAATCGGAAAGGAGGGAGTATGGACTAGCACTACTTTTTGGTGTGTCCAGTGAACTTGCATAACAAGGAGAAGCTTGCTGGACAAGGTGAAGCTCGCTTACGCCTTTTGACTAATGCAACCTACCCTCGCCCAGGCGGTGGACATGTATCAGTTCGTTCGGTGTCAGATTGCCAGAGGCATACACCATAGTACCCAACATGCAAAGTACCATCATTTTTTGACATCACGAAGAGGCGAAGAGCCAAGCGCAAGGTTTAGTAGTACGAGTAGTACTACTACTAGAACTGCATGGTGGAGCGTCTGTACTCTTATTTTTTTAATCTCTGATAAAGTACACATTTATTTCGGAGAAGGGTGGAAAACAGCGAACCAACATGTAATGATGATTTCGATCAACCATGCTCGAATATATCTTGGCCTCAGTGCGAGCCCGTTTGTGTGTTCTCGCTCCTCGTCTCTCTCAAGGAACGGTGGGTTAGCCATTTGCCGTCAATTGAGATCGGTTTGCTCACACTCCGGTCCCACATGTCAGTGATATGCCAAGAGGAGGAGCATTGACCGACTGGCCATATGCGTACTTGGTTTTGCACCTTCATACCACTCTTCCCTCTGTCACAGTTTACAGGGCACGCTTCATTATGATGCATTTTTTCAATGCATTTCCACCGGCAGAGTGACTTTAGACATGTTTGGTTTACTATTCAATTAATTAGGGCGTGGTAACCGCAATCAAGTCCACATTTTTCTCTTGATGTACTACGGAGTGGAGTAAGTGCATGCATGTGTGTACCCGGGGTGGAAGCACTTCATGCATGTGTGTACGCATTATTTCCTCTAGTAATAGTCGCAGTGCTATAAGTACCAATGCTATTTTTCAGGTTGATCGCTAGTCGCCTTGGTCCCAGAGATTTTTTCTTTTTTTGAAGCGCGCTCTATAAACAGTGACGGATGGAGTAGTATGAGCGGATTCAAAGAAGAGCGTATTGATGGTTGCTTCTTTCGAGCAACTTACAGTGGGAAAGGTGGGGCTTATGATTTGACTGGTCATTACTCAATATTAATGTGGCGCAACGACCGGGCTGAGTCTCCCATGAGGTTGTGCACTACTCCCTCGATTCTTAAATATACTCCGGAGTATTTGTCTTTCTAGAAATTTCATCGAGTGACTACTCAGATATTTGTCTTTTTAGAGATTCAAATGGACTAGTACATACGGATGTATATAGACATATTTTAGAGTGTAGTCACTTGTTGAAATCTCTAGAAAGACAAATATTTAGGAACAGAGGGAGTACACATACGAAGCAAAATGGGTGAATCTACACTCTAAAATATGCCCATTTGAAATTTGTAAAAAGACAAATATTTAGGAACGAAGGAGTATAATTTTGTGCATGGCACATGGACCCGGATGCTGAAGAGGCTTCTAGCAATGCTATCAAGCTTCCAACATTTGTTAATTGATGTACTATACAAATAATTTTCTAGCGACATGAAATTGTACAATGGTGTGAGCTTTCAGCTTTTGTTTCGTGTGTCTTGCCATCGATGCTCTTTCGGAAACAATAAAAAACTAACTTCGTTGCTAATGCATCTCAATTATTAGCAGATCAGAGCTAATATTTACATCAAAACTGAAGACAAAGTTGTGAGAAGGTGTTAAATTAAAATTGATCCACGCTTTCATTGGCAGCAACGTCCTCTCAGCTCTGTCCAAATCAACAAGGCATGTTGGGAAAAAAGTAGCTGTCTGGAGCATGCAACATTCCGATCATTTTGTGCAGTTCAACTAAAATAGAGCTGAGCATCCCTGTTCCAAAGATATTAAGTGTGATCATGATAATAGAGGACTGCTGATAAAACAATAAACACACAAATAGAAGCCGGTCACCTTTGCAGTCTCTATTAAGACTAACTAGTTGGAGAAGATTAGGATCGGAGTTAGATGAGGAGGACAGAGCAAAACCAATCTCCCTTTGTGCAGTCGCACTGAAATGTAGAGACGTTACCCGTGTGACATTTTAGTACAACTGCACAAAACACTCTTAAGAAAAAAGTGATTTGTGCAGTTCACCAAATGGTCACAATAGCAACAAGGTGATATGGATAGCCCTGTTTGCAAAAAAGAGGTAGAAAGGAAACAATTACTGGCCAATAACAGTTGATGACACATGCGACGACAAAAAAGAAGCATATTCCTTGTCCTAAGGGAAGATAACAACATGGTTGTGTTTGTCTAAAACGGTGTGAGGACGAGATTGCAATATGGAAAGTACGCCGCACGAGCTACGTTTTGGGCAAAGAACTATGGAAGATCCACATGCAGTGACGTGGGAAGACAGGCAGTGGAGCAAGGCCGGAGGGGATACCTGGAGGTCATCGGGATGTAACTTGGTGAGCGGCGGCGGGCGGAATCTGCCCATACTGCGGCAGCAAGCAGGTGGCGTAGGCCCTACCGCGCCGGATCTTGGTCAAAGAGAACGGTGTGTACCGGAGATCGGGACGTGCTGCCTCCACTACAAACAAAATACACTTCCGTGATGATACGTGTTTGTCACAGTAGGTCGTGTTTTCTATCATGCATGTACATCCATTACGATTTTATGACAGAATCAATATAGTCATACCTGTGCTGTCGTAGAAGTGTTCCATGACATTACCAAAATTATCATCATGGAACTGTCCACTTCCATGACGATAAATCACACGTCACAGAAGTGCTTTCGACAAGGGTGACCGACACATGGCATCCACCGTAATGGAACGCATTAAGCTATCGGGTACGGTTTTGGATCCGATAACCCGTTAACAGCCCGGACCAATGGGGATTTTACACGTGTAAAATCATCATTGCCCACAGGAAACACGTGTTGCCTCACCGTTGGGACAGATGTCTCCACTCATTGGACAGGAGGCGCCTATGATAGGTCGACACGTGGCACGGCCCAACAGTGGCCCATTCCGATGAAAAAGGCCGGCTCAGTAAAAATTAGCAGGCCGGCCCATATAAGGCCTACTTGTGTCAGGTCCATTTAAGCCAACGGCCCATACAAGATATGCCAATTCGGCCCGTCAACGGCCCGTTAAAGATTTGACACCATTGCAACCCATCGTCAATTCGAGCCCGTTAACAGCCCGCTATATATTTGGGCTCAATATCGGCCTGATGAGATTTCATCCTGTTAACGGCCCATTCAATGTATGGGCCAATTTTCAGGATGTACATCTTTCGGCGTTTTAGCGACCCATTTAAATGTTGGGCTAATTTTCGGCCCGGTGTGTCTTTCAGCCTGTTGATGGCCCATAAATCTGATGGGCCATTTGTAGTCGGACCTGAGTTTCGGCCTTTTAGCGGCCCATTTTAGTGTTGGGCCAATTTCCGGCCCGGTGTCACTTTCAGCCTGTTGACGGCCCATAAATCAGTTGGGCCATTTGTAGTCAGACCTGAGTTTTGGCCTTTTAGCGACCCATTTAAGTGTTGGGCCAATTCCCGGCCTTGTCTGCCTTTCGGCCTGTTAACGGACCATAAATGAGTTGGGCCATTTGTAGTCGGACCTTAGTTTTGGCCTTTTAACGGCCCATGCCCTTCATGGTCCAATACCAGCCCAGTTTCTTTTTCGGCCTGCTAAAGGCCCACAACACAGTTGGGCCATTTACAATACAACCTGACTTTCGGCCACTTAGCGGCCCATGCTCTTCATGGTCCAGTACAAGCCCGCTGTCTCTTTGGGCCTACTAAAGGCCTATAGTATAGTTGGGCCATATGTAGCCCAAATTAGTAATGGCCTATTAACGGCCCGTGAAATAAATTGGGCCCACCTATTGCCCACTTCGATGTCGGCCTGTTAACGACCCGGGAGGTAAGAGGGCCGACCATTAACTTTTGGCCTAGTAACGGCCCATTAACTTAATGAGCCCACTAGAGTTCGTACATGTCTTGAGCCCATTACGACGAGCAATTATGCACATGACCAAAACCGATCAAGCAAAGGTACGACATACAGGGAATAACGTTGCACATCCAGCATATATTATAGGAAATTACATCCACTGGGCAATCAAAGATTGATGCCAGTGCAAATAAATGAGCAGAACCTAACCATCTACAACGTCACAATCTGCAACCTCAGCACAGAGGACGCCCTAAGCATGTGGGCAAGTTCTTGCTGCTTTGCTACACTGTCTTTGAAAACATTGATCAGTTGTTGTGTCGCACGACTCTGCACCTCTGATTCATCCACCATTTCCATCATTGCTTCAGCCATTAATTGGTTCACAAACATACATTTATTCCGTTGCATTCGAGACAGAGGATACTGAACAGATTCAGATGGCGATTTTGTCAGGCTTGTATTATTGATAGTGGAGAGTGTCTCGGACACTGCATCATAATATAAATTAGGATGGGAACGAAACAGATTAATCATGAGTTATTGCCATATTACCTGGCCTAGATTTACTGGAAAGAAACAATGGGGTTGCCTTGCTTTTTTCAGAGTTTGTCTTCTTATGTTCAGCAGCCTGCACAAAATTAACACACTAGCATTGCTATCATTGGCCAAGTCAGATAATAGGAAAGCAACATTGACACAACGAACATTTGGGCAACTAGCCTACACCAAATTAACACAATATGGCACAGCTATCATCAGCCAAGTAAGGTAATACGAGAGCAACATTGACACAATGAATGAATGGGCAACCAGAGAAGCACTGCAATTCAATAATGTGCGTGATATGAGATAGTACACTCATGCAGCTCAGTATGCAAAACTACCAGGCAGTTTTACTTACAAAAATCAACATTGGCGCCTTTAACATTTTGCTACAACTAATTTTAGATGAGATAAAGGTTAGATTCATGTTGATTAACAAAATACATGTTGATGTAAAAATATAGTGATATACAACAGGTACTTACATCATCATTGGAGCACAGAGAATTCCCACAAGATATTTTCCTCCAATACGATCCCAATGGAGGAAGTCTTCTATCATTTAACCTTATTTTCTAAAAGAGAGATGGGTAAGAAACATGTAGAAAATATGATCAGAATGCTATAAAATTTCATGATGTGAGGATACGCACACGCTTCTTAGAATGGAGTTGACATTCTTTTGCTGGACTGGAGCGGACTAGTTCTTTGGCCACTGGAATCTGCTTATTATCATTGGGAGTTGGGTTTCTCTATGCTGGAGCAGTATCTATGAAAAATGGAGTTGGTTTATTATCTCCTGGCGTTTGGATCTTTTGCAAAGACCTGGTTTGTAACCCTTCAGATTCTAACATAGTCGTCTTCCCCTTGCATGCCTTATATAGAAGAATGGTGATTCAGTTATAAAACATGCTACAGCAGAGATGGAATAGGTACTGAAGAATAGAAAGGCATGACATATTGACATGTATTCCCTCCATCCGGAAATAAATGGATGGGTCTAGGCGAATTTCAGTTCTAGATACATCCAGTTTTATCCATTTTTGCGACATGTAATCCGGACAGAGGGAGTATGATGTAAGAGCTATTCCATCTGCAGAACCAAAGTAAAAAAACACTAAAAACCCACTGCAGAACCAAAGTATTCAAACCCACTGATATGAGATAGTACACTCATGCATCTCAGGATGCAAAACTACCAGGCAGGTTTCCTTACAAAAATCAACATTGTGGCCTTTAATCATACATTTTGCTACAACTAAATTTAGATCAGATAAAGGTTGGATTCACGCAGATTAACAAAATACATGCTGATGTAAAAATATAGTGATATACGATAGGTACTTACATCTGCATTGGAGCACAGAGAATTCCTGCAAGAATCTTTCCTCACATACGATACCAGTGCAGAAATTCTTCTATCTCTTAAGCTTATTTTCTAAAAGAGAGATGGGTATGAAACATGTAGAAAATATGATCAGCATGCTATAAAATTTCATGATGCAAGGATACGCACACGTTTCTTAGAGTGGAGTTGGCATATTTTTGCTAGACTGGAGCGGACTAGTTCTTTGGCCACTGGAATCTGCTTATTATCAGTAGGAGTTGGGTTTCTCTGTGCTGGAGCAGTATCTATAAAAACTGGAGTTGGTTTATTATCTCCTGGCATTTTGATATTTGGCAAAGGCCATGTTTGTAACCCTTAAGATTCTAACATAGTCGTCTTCCCCTTGCATGCCTTGTATAGAAGAATGGTGCTTTAATTATAAAACATGCTATAGCAGAGAGATGGAATAGGTACTGAAGAATAGAAAGGCATGACATATTGACATGTATTCCCTCCATCTGAAAAAAATGGATGGGTCTAGGAGTATTTCAGTTCTAGATACATCCTTTTTTATCCATTCCGGCAACATGTAATCCGGACGGAGGGAGTATGGTGTAAGAGCTAGGGATACGATGGGACAACACAGCAAAAAAAACACTAGTTGAATGTAAAAATGTATGCTAGCAGAATACATATAGAAATAACTAAGGCAACCTACACATGTATGATTGGGAAACTAAGATGGCATTGCAACAGAGCACTAGAACAACACTTCAATGTAAAAAAACATGGTATGGTAGACAGATGAAGTACATACTGATGAATAACAATGCATAAGATATTCAGAAGCATGATGTCCAAATTATGCAGATGTCATTGCGATAGAGTAGAATGACAGTACTTGAATTTGAAAACATGTTATCATGAATGAAATAGGTACTGAAAAACAGGAAGGCATGACATATTTACATGCATGATCAGCATGCTAAGCACATGGCATTGCAACAGAGAAGATACACTCCGGGACATTATATGCATGTTGTACCCATATCACAGGCCAAGTTAGAGCAAGGACCTTGTGGGGTGAAGAGGATTCATCATCTTTCTGCAAGTCTTCCGAAGAACCGCCTTTACATGTTCCATCATATTGGGTTTCATTAACATCAAGTATATTGGCCTTCACATTGCTCCGTGAGGTTCTTGTGGATATATCAGTGTGTGCAATTATATCTGACATGCATGGAAGACAACTAGTAGTTAGATTTATGTAATGAGTGCCTGTAGGAGACGACATAAATAGTAGGACTGGGGTTAACTAGCAGCAATATGTCTCATAAACTAAAGGGAGAACACAAATGAAAGCTATAGAATATGTATCGTTTGTACTCGAGATTAACTAGATGGCACACAAAAGTATTAAAGAACAACATAGGTAATACTAGAAGTGGTATAATACAATAATCACCAGCCCGTGGGATAGCATTGGCTGATGGATGATAACTATGGAACATCGTTACCTAAAGAACAAGTATCTTAGCTGAACTATGGAACAACGTTAACTCCTGAACAAGACCCGTAAGAGATCAGCATGAATATACGGTGAAATGTGATGATCTATTTTCCATGCTTAGATGAATAACAAAGCCATAAATTTTGCACACAAGTAAGATGAGGGTACAACCTATCTGGCTGCCATCCATAGGAGTGAGCATCATGTGCTGACTTGTCGATGGCCCTGCAGTTGTTGTGGATGTCCATGTCGGGCACGCGCACTCGATGTAGGGAACTGTTGAGTGGGGACTATAGCTCCCTTCTGGTGTATGCTTCCCTTGTTGGAGCAGCGGTGGTGAATCAGAAGGCGGTGTGTCTGAAGATGCAGATAACACATAATGTTAAGAACGACATATCTCTTTGATCTGAAGAAATACACTAAGAGATCAACAGCAAGGTACAAGAGTGGTCACACTTCTGTTGACTGCAGACTAAATTGGGGTCACACAATTTTATTTTATTTTGGTACTGTTCGATCTACGCCGGATGGCTTGATGGCCGTATTGTGCCTCCCGGCTGACATTGTTCGAAATCTTCCTCGAAGAGCCAGCGACCAATGGCAGAGCATCCTACCTCTGCCGTCCGTGCCCCCGGCCAAAACCCCGCTCCCCGCCCCACCACACTGCCGTGGTTGCGCCGCCCCCGGGGCAATCCACAAAGACTCCCCGTCATCCAGATCCGGCGGCGGTAGTGCCTTCAACCCACACAACTCTAAAAGATAGCCATCTAAGCACTGCTTCTGCGGCGAACTTGCGGCTCCGCACCCTTACGTTAGACAACAGCCAACAGACAGCCTAGGAGCTCTACTGCCTCGAGGGGTGCTGCTTCCCATTGGGAATCGATTGGCCCAGAATAAAAATTCAGACAACTGATGCCTAAATAAAGTGATTTGAGATGAGGGTGCGACCTATCTGGCGGTATGGTGAAGTAGGCAGGTCCAGCTGCCGAGTCGGTGAGGCCGGCGCGGTTGCGGTGGTGACTGGCAGCAGGGAAACATCGATGTCGGGACGGTCGACGGCTACGGTTGCGGTGGATCCGAAGTTGGAGCCGCTCCGGTGCCGTGAACAATGACGGTGGTGAATCGGCTCCGGTATGGTTCACGCGGCCGTCGTCAAGGCAGCTCCAGCAACACGGAGTAAGAGGCACACAGCCCAGTGCACGACGACAAATGGACAGCGTCTCCGGCATTAGGGAGGAGGGCGGCTGTGAAATTGGTGCGGTGGGGGGCGCCATGGAGGAGGGGTTGAGGTTTCGCGGCTCGGGAGAACGGAGCTTCCCGGGGAGAAGGTGATTTGGCGCCCACAAGGTATGAATGGGGGGGGGGATTGGGAGGGGAGTGGAACCATGTCTTACGGACGCATTTGTCTGAAATGCGAGGAGGAGTTATAGTTCTACCCCTGCCTTTAGGCTTCTTGGCTTGGGTCTGTGTACTGAGGGTCGGGGATAGTAGAGTGACTTTGCTTCTCCCCAAATAGTGGGCGGGAGCGATTTCGGGCAAGGAGGGCGTGTTTTGAACTATAGTGGGAGCGAGCGATTTCGGGCGAGGAGAGCGTGTTTTGAAATAGTGGGCACGAGCTATTTCGAGCGAGGAGAGCGTGTTTTGCCGACCACGGTTTATGAATTATTCGGCACATGTCATTTCAGCCGAGGAGAAGGCGCGCTTGGATGAAGTTATGAACCTACCCTTGATGTACAACGGGCCAATTGATGCGTGTCCCACATAGGACGCTAATTTCGTGTCTCCCATTTATTTGCTCGGGTGAATTCCACCGATCAGAGGATGTTTAACGGTTCGTTAATATTTTTGGAGAACGACCATCCACGTCTACCTTACCGAGTCGATTCGAATCAAATTTTGAAACATTAGCTTGCCACTTATTTTTTAGATGGAGAGATGATGCTCGGGAGTAATGTGTTTTTACATGCTCGTTGCTAGCGATTTACTAGATGACAAATAGTTGACCCACTCAAAAACGCGAATCAAACCCAAAATGAAATATCTCAATTCAATGAAATAGCTCATTCACTAGGTCAAAATAGTGAACTAAATCAAAAATTGAACACCTCAATCGAGTAGCATGTTGTACAGTATTATAGTACTCCATGAACATGTTGAAATTCAAATTAATGAACTTGTTTGATATACGCATATATCCGTTCATGTGTGGATTGCAGACAACATGTTCTCCAATTTAAATATTTGAATGCATGTTTATATCGAAACGTGGTTTATATCAGTCTTTGATGCATAAAACACGACATCCCCCTCTCTCGG
>NC_041393.1:84975350-84984323 GCF_002162155.2 Triticum dicoccoides | reverse complement strand
CATCCGACACAAAAACCTTGTTGGTCCCTCTCCCTTTCTCTCCATCTCTCTCTCTTTGTGTGTGTGTGTGTGGGGGGGGGGTCTTTCTAGTTCACATGCATATATATACCATCTATAGGTCTCTCGCACACTATGTATGATACTCTAGCTAGTCCAAGCTAGATACCTTGGGTGCACTCATCATACGCACACAAATTCCTTGGCTCATTGCCCGTAACTCTCTCACGCACCACTCTGTTGTCTTGGAGCTCTCCCCCCGCTCTCTCAAACTCTCCATCCACCTGGGTCACACAGACACATGCATATCTCACTCGCACTTGATAGGAACATCTAAAACTCTGTCTCTCTCCATCGTTCTCTCTCCATCTCATGCCTAGCTAGCCAAGTATGATGGTCTCTCACTCAATTGTAGGCACACGCAGTCCCCCCTATATGTATATGACTATCTAATCTTAGTCTCCATCACAAACATGTGCATGGTCTATCTTGTTTTCTCTCGGGGCATCTTTCTATCGCGCACGCACCTCCCTCGATTTCCCACCCATATAGTCCCCTCACGATCTCGAGGGGATCTCTCTATCACAAGCACACCCTCTCTCCCTCCCCATGCGTCCATGTCCTCCATGTGTCCCTCTCAGGTTTGTTCCTTGTTGGCCAGACCCTATTGGACATGTGCTACAGGGGTGTTTCTCTCTGTGCAAACAATCACACACTAGCAATCTTCGTGTATCTCCTTGCCTCACTTTTCTATCTCGGAGATGCATGCGTGATATGTTCGCATAAGAAACGAAAAAATACACTCTCTCTCTAATTTATCGTTTGTTGTCACTTTCTCTTTCACGCACATACTCTTTTTGCACACTTACTCATTCTCCTTCACACGCACTTGATCTGTCTCGACTTAGGCACTCTCCTCGGTCCATAGCATATAGATTTATTGAAAAGTCAAACATCACAAAGTTTGACCATGTACGTGGAGAAAAACAATTACATCTAGAACGGAAAACATATACCATTAGATTCACCATGAGATGTAGTTTTGTATGATGTATCTTTGGTATTGTAGATATAAATAACATTTGCGTAAACCTGATCAAAGTTTCCAAAGTTTGACTTCTAAAAAATTTACATGCACTGCATTATCGAGCGGATGGAATATCTCTTTCCCCCTCTTAGCTATTTGACGCACCACTCAGCCTTATTGGGGCTCCTCAATCTCTCTCAAACTTTATTGGTCAGTTTGGTTCGTGAGCTGACCCTCATGCCTTGATGGCTAGTACTGCCTGGTGTGGACGTGAGATGTAAAATATTTCTGCCTGGCCAGGATTGTGTGGTGCTGAAGCGTTTGGTTCATGCCTGGGCCAGGCAAAGCATCAACGTTCCATTAATCAATCCATGCAGCAATTATTAAATGCTAATATCCATCCAGGTTGCTGTTAGCCTCGTGGCCGCACGACCAGGCACGGCCAGGTGTCCGAAATCGGTCGCCTCGGCCAGGCTACTTGTAGTGTCTGGAGTCTAGCCAGGCTAATTAAAGTGCAAGGGAATCCAGGCCAGGCGGGCTTTCTTTTTCACAGTGTAGCAACCAAACAAAGCGTGCATCAAATCCAGCCACAACCCCAAGCTAGGCAAAAGATGCTCAGGACGCAAGCCAAACTGACCTTATATCTCCCTGGTTCACACATACACATGTCTTGCTTGCGCTATACATATAGACCCATCCAACACTCGTCTCCCTTGTTCTCTCTCCATGTGACACGCACCCCCCCCCCTAAGTACCATAATCCCTCACTCCATCATAGGCGCAAGCAACCCCCTCCTAAGTATGATTATCTCTTACTAGCCATCAGGAACACACGTATTGTCTCCTTCCATCCATACGTCTATCTTGATATCTCTCGGGGCATCTTCTATCACGCACACACCTTGTCACTCGATTTCCAAACCATGTAGTCCCATCACGATCTCCAAGGGATCTCTCTATGACAAACATACACTCTCTTCTCCCCATGTCTGCATTTTCTCCGTACGTCTCTTTCGACCTCTCGCCCTTGTTTGTCAGACCCCTCTTGGCCACGTGCTAGGGGTCTTGCTCTCTCGGTTCCAAACAACCATACACTATCTCCTCACCTTGCCTCGGTTGTCGAAGATGCATGTGTGATATGTTTGCATAAGACACGCATGCTTTTTCTCTACTTTTATCGTGTGTTGTCCATGTCTCTTTCAGACACGCACACACACTTTTTTCACTCGCTCTTTCTACTTCTCTCTCTCTCCCTCTCTCTCTCTCTCTCTCTCTAGTTAGGGACTCTGTCACGTCCATAAGCATATGTATATTTTGAAAAGTCAAACCTCAGAAAAGTTTGACCAGGTATATGTGGAGAATTTTTTTTACATCTAGAACGAACATTAGATTCATAACACCCGGCACGCTAGTAATTTGAGGGCGCATTGAGGACACACTTCTTGCGTGTGAAGGACGCACTCGCGCACAATTCACCATTCGCGGCGGCATGCATAGAAGGACGCACTCACTCACACCCAGCACACAACACACACCAGCACACGTGTACACCAGCGTTGCCGCCGGTTGAGATGGAGTTGCTCGTCATCATCGGCCTCCCCGATGACATGCTGCTCGTCATCATCGGCCTCCTCCCCACCAAATCTGCCGTGCGGATCGCCCTGCTCTCCCGGCGGCGGCGCCCCCTCTGGCGCCGCGTCCCCCTTAACCTCACCGTCGACAACTGCCTCTGCGATGGGGATTGCAAACGCATGGCCGCAGTCTCCAAGATCCTTTCATTGCACCCTGGGCCAGCCAGACGCCTTGACATCCGCATGTTCAGTACCAACTACAAGGTCCAAGCCAAGTTCGACGAGTAGTTCTTATCCCCCGCCTTAGATCAGCTCGAGGAGCTCAGCTTTGAAGCTGGACGATGTCGCTCTCTGCCGCCGTCCACGCTCCGCCACACGCCAACGCTGCGCCGTGCCAGATTCAGCTCCTACTATCTTCGCCAGATTAATGCCGCACCCGCCCTTATTCTCCCTCAACTCAAGCAGCTCGACCTCTTCGACATTGTCATCTCGAAGAAGGCTATGGAGCACCTGCTCCGCAACTGTACTGCGCTCGAGTACCTTCATCTTGAGCAGATCCACGGGTTCATTAGCCTCCACATCGCCTCGATGAATCTCCGATGGATTTATGTGTCTTGCTGGCCCCGCAACAAGACATCAATTGGGAAGAGATCACTCCAGCCGTTCCACGTTATGGTCACTGAGAATGTGCCTTTCCTTGAGAGATTGCTTGTACCGGATCTAGAAGGTCCAACAAAAATCAGGGTCATTGACGTGCCGAAATTGACTCCGTTGGTGTACTCGTGTGCCAAATTCTCCGAACTCTTTATTGGATTCGTAATCGTTCAAGTACAACACTCATCTTCTTCTCCGTCTTCTTGAAATTCACATTTTTAAACTTCTTCTTGATGTATTTACGACCATCTTCCAGAAAATGATTCCCACAAGCTTGACCCAGTCCATGCGCACAGTCAAGATCTTGGCACTAAATCTATCGGCCCCAATCTGGATCAAGTTGTTGGATTCCTTACATGCTTTCCGTGCACGGAGAAGCTACTCATCGAGGTGAAACTTCTTTCCTATTAGTAAACGGTAACCACAAGATAGCTCAACTTTTTCTTAATTTTCCCAAATTACGATGACAAGTGTAGTGTTCAAAACTGCATCTACGCACTGCACCGAAAGAAATTTTTTTAGTATTTTTTCTCACGTGATCACCTGCATCCTTTATGTGCTGTGCTACTATAGTAGCCTAGCCTAGTCATAGTGGAAAGTAACTTAGACAACTCCAGTAACTCTATGGTTACCCTAAGAGGAGGTACTACCTCCGTCCTGGTTTACTCTTCCAATTTTGTAGTATCAAAATTTGACCATAGATTTAACTGACAAAGTGTTAATGCATGTCACTAAGAACTATATCGTTGGATTCGTATTTGAACATAATTTCAAATGGTGTAATTTTTAGTGACATGCATTGACATTTTATTAGGTAAATCTATGGTCAAAATTTTATACTAAATACGAGGTAGTATTCCCTCTGTCCCAAAATTCTTGTCTTACATTTGTTTAGATACGGATGTATCTAACACTAAAATGTAACTAGATACATCCATATTTAGACAAATTTAAGATAAGAATTTTTGGATGGAGGTGAGGGAGTCCTGGATTAGGGGTATCCGGATAGTCGGACTGTGTACAACATCCGGACTATTGAAGTGTGAAGATACAAGACTCAAGACTTCGGCCCGTGTCCGGATGGGACTCTCCTTTGCGTGGGAGGCAAGCTTGGCGATCTGGATATTATATTTACTCCCTTGTAACCGACTCCATGTAAACCCTAGCCCTCTCCGGTGTCTATATAAACCGGAGAGGTTGGTCCTTAGAAGGCCGATCACAATTACATTCATGCCATCGTAGGCTAGCTCTTAGGGTTTAGCCTCTACGATCTCGTGGTAGATCTACTCTTGTACTACCCATATCATCAATATTAATTAAGCAGGAAGTAGGGTTTTACCTCCATCGAGAGGGCCCAAACATAGGTAAACATCTGTGTCCCTTGCTTCCTGTTACCATCAGCCTTGACGCACAGATCGGGACCCCCTACCCGAGATCCGCCGGTTTTGACACCGACATTGGTGCCTTCATTAAGAGTTCCTCTGTGTCGTCGCTGCCGGGCTCGATGGCTCCTTCGATCATCATCAACGATGCTGTCCAGGGCGAGACTTTCCTCCCCGAACAGATCTTCGTGTTCGGCGGCTTCGCACTGCGGGCCAATTCGCTTGGCCACCTGGAGCAGATCGATAGCTATGCCCCCAGCCACCAGGTCAGGTTCGGGAACTTGAACTACATGGCAGATATTCGCGGGGACTTGATCTTCGACGGATTCGGGCCAGCACCAGAAGCGCCGAACAGTCACGATGAGCATGACTTGGACCTGCTGTCAGACATTATGCGGGATATCATCCCGGCAGAAGCCTCGGATCTGAATCCGGGGCATGTTGCGTTGCCTAAGGACGGAGGGCTGGACCCCGCCCCGCAGGCCATACCGTCGTCGGCGATGGAGCCGAACACAGGTCTCACCTCTGAGGGAGCCTGTGACTCTGGACCCCCGGATTCATATCCGGATGTAGGTTCCAGTCCGCGCGCCCCCGAGCCCGCCGATCCTGGTTGGGCTCCGGTGATGGAGTTCACCACGGCGAACGTCTTTCAGCACTTGCCCTTTGGCGACATGCTGGACTTATTGAAGTCTCTCTCTTTGTCAGGAGACTCCGGGCCGAACTATGTCCGGCTCGAGTGGGAAGCAGACAATGACGGAATTCGTTGCCCATCCACCACCCACTTCATTGCCACGATCGATGATTTAACCAACGTGCTTGACTTTGACTCCGAAGGCATCGACGGTATGGACGACGATGAAGGGGAAGACTCAGAATCTATGGGGTACCGGATTCCTGCCTCGTCACACGATATATACATGGTGGATACGCCTGAGGAAGACGAGGGTGACAATCCGGAATATAAAACCCCTGGACAAAAACCAAAGCAACGGCGCAGACGCCGTTCCAAATCTAGCAACAATAATAATATCAGCAAAAGCGCCAGAAGATTGGATACTCCGGTCAACCCCGCAGGCAACAATGACCATATGGAACTAGCGATGGAGCAGGACGAACCAGGTCACCCCAAACACAGTTCAGAGCGGACGCCCGAAGACAAATGTCCAGATGGACGAGTTCATCAAATTGTCCCAGGACAAGAAGACAGCCTGGACGATGCCGCATTCATCATCCCGGAAGAACGCGTGGAACGAGAGAACCTCCACAAAAAGCTTATGGCCACAGCGAGAAGTCTGAAGAGGCAGAAGCAATGGCTTAAAGCCGCACAGGAAACGCTCAATCGCAGATGGAATAAAGTGCTAGACACTGAAGAAAGATACAAGGACGATCGCCACACAAAGAGCTACCCAAAACGTAAGCTACTGCCAGAATTCGACGACGAGGCCGTCCCACCAAAAAGTAACACGACCAGGAGACCAAAAGTACCACTTCATAACCGCAATAAATCAACTACCGAAGACGCCCAGGATCTACGTGAGCACCTGGATAAGAAAGCTGGCGCAACTAGGTCCATCTACGGATCTAAAGGACACACCCTGGCGGGGGACTGTGGTCGTCAAAACAATTATGACAACCAGACCACAGTTCGGAATAAACACCAAACACAACAACAGCCGAGGGCATGCCACAACGCGTCCAGATACAGAGGGGCTGCTCACCCCCTATGCTTCACTGATGAAGTACTGGACCATGAATTCCCGCAGGGCTTTAAACCTGTGAACATAGAGGCATACGATGGAACTACAGACCCAGGGGTCTGGATCGAGGACTTTATCCTACACATACACATGGCTCGTGGGGATGACCTCCATGCCATCAAATACCTTCCTCTCAAACTGAAGGGACCAGCTCAGCACTGGTTGAAAAGCCTCCCCAAAAATTCAATTGGGAGCTGGGAGGAACTAGAGGACGCTTTCAGGGCCAATTTTCAAGGGACTTATGTCTGGCCTCCGGATGCTGACGATTTAAGTCACATAATCCAACAACCCGGAGAGTCCGCCCGCAAGCTTTGGAACAGATTCCTCACTAAGAAGAATCAAATTGTTGATTGTCCGGATGCCGAAGCACCAGCGGCATTCAAACATAGCATCCGTGATGAGTGGCTCGCCAGACACCTCGGCCAAGAAAAGCCTAGGACAATGGCAGCCCTAACAAGCCTTATCACCCGCTTTTGCGCGGGTGAAGATAGCTGGCTAGCCCGTAAAGGCACCAGCGATCCCAGCACATCCGAAATAAGGGATGGCAACGGGAAGCCACGGCGTAATAAAAACAAACGCCAAAACAAGGAAGAGATCCTGGACAACACAACGGTTAATGCCGGATTCAGGGGCTCTCGACCTAACCAGCAAAATAAGCAATCTAAATTTAATAAAGAAGGACCGCCCTGTCTAAACAGAGTTCTGGACAGACTATGCCAAATCCATGGCACCCACGACAAACCTGCGAACCACATGCACAGAGAGTGCTAGGTCTTCAAGCAGGCCGACAAACTAAACGCCGAACACAAGGAAAGGGAAACACCAAGTGAAGACGAGGATGAACCTCGCCAGCCGAACACTGGGGGACAGAAAAAATTCCCGCCAGAGGTTAAAATAGTGAACACGATCCACACGACTCGCAGATCCTTGGGAAGGCACAAACACGCCCATAAAGGCGTGCGCGATATAGAGCCCATTGTACCCACACCTAACTACTGGATGTCTTGTTCGATCACTTTCGATCGCCTGGACGGCCGAACTAGTATTCGGCGTGAAGGATCAAATGCCTTGGTGCTTGACCCAATAATCGACGGATACCATCTCGCTCATATCCTCATGGACGGCGGCAGCAGTCTCAGTTTGATATATGAGGACACTATCCGCAGGATGGGGATAGACTCATCCAGAATCAGCAAGATTAACACCACCTTTGAAGGGGTGATACCAGGCGTTGAAGCCTACAGCAGGGGCTCCATCATACTGGAGGTAACATTCGGCTCTCTTGGCAACTCCAGAAGCGAAGAACTAGTCTTCATCATTGCACCCTTCCAAAGCAGCTATCAAGCATTGCTTGGAAGAACGGCCTTCGCCTGCTTCAACGCATTGCTGCACTATGGCTACCTTACACTTAAGATGCCCGGTCCACGCGGCGTCATCACCGTTAGCGGAATAACAGAGTGCTCTTCGCGCACAGGAATACGCGACGACCCTAGCGGCCGGACTATAAGAGGCCTCTAACAAAAATATGATGGGTCGTTAAGACCACGGACACGGTTAGACGAGTTCGGCAACCCATATCAAACTAGGGCACTGTATATGTAATCCTATAGTGGACACCAGGGGCTAATAATAAGGCCCCACACTTGGCTCAACCTTATTGGCAGGCCAGTATCTTACATTTTTTACTATCCATCGCATACTTACGTTGCACTCCCCTATGAGTTGCCCTTTTCCGCAGTCAACGCTCGCGCTGTACCCTTCCAGGAGGCGGCACAACGGAGACAAAGGCGCAGATGTGCATTAGGGCCCCGTTCAACATGTTTCTTTTTAGATTAAGCCCCTGTGTAAAGCTTTTCTATTGCCTCATGTTTGTTTAACCATCCCATGGGTTCCATACCCACAGAGGATACTGCCGTTTTTGGCATTTCGCCACGACAGATTAATGCACATACCTAGAAATACATGGTTTATAGTGAATGGGCATTCTTGAGCTCATCATCTTTTATAAAGTCCGAGTACCTTCAGGAGTGTTCGGTGTCACGAGTTTGGCCTTATATGCATCAGCTTCGAATCATGTCTTTGGTCAAATATTGGGTTTGCCCGGCTCCTGGGTTTGCCGCCTTACGTTCCGTTATAGTCGGCTAAGGTGGCCAAAGGAGAACTACTGCAATTGTGCCCTAGTTATTCCGGATGAGCACCTCAGTAGAGAAAGCCGAAAACTGACTGTCATGATACAACGAGAGACTGGTCAACGACTCGATGACTCACCGGAATCTCTAGGATTCCTCCGCATTAATGAAGGGCCATTTCCCGGCCAGGTACATACGCGCCCGTATTCGGATGCACACGACGGTACCAGGGGCTACATAGTAGCCCAAACGTTAGAATCCCGTGGCTAAGCGAAAGTGTTACACCTATATAGTCTGGTTGCCTAGTTCGACGTGCAATCACCTCCTTGCCGGACCAAGACATTGGATAAAGAGTGATTAAGCACATTTTTTTGCGAATACCCCTGCATTGTATGCGTGGGGGCTGAAGCCAACGACTGCTATCTTTCGAATTACCCCCCCCACACACACACACAG
>NC_041393.1:84966640-84975244 GCF_002162155.2 Triticum dicoccoides | reverse complement strand
ACATGGGACACCATCATATTTTCAGACAAACATTATAAATATAACCTTCTAATCAAAATAAACATTGTTTTTACAATGATTTGAATCATCACTCGAATAAGAGATTCTTCGGGCACTGCGCCTCTATCAGGCGGGCACCCTCTATGACCTGCGCCAAGTAGTGCCCGGGCGGATATTGGCCCCCCCACCGGATCGTGAGACGCTATCATAGTGGCATCCATATCCGTCCAATACGCTTTAACGCGGGCAAGGGCCATCTGAGCACCCTCTATGCATGCCAACCGCCTCATGGCATCGATCCGAGGCACGGCCCCAAGGAACTGTTGCACCAAACCAAAGTAACTGTCCGACTTAGGCCCCTTCGGCCAAAGATGGTCTATTACAGACCGTATCACAAGGCCGGACAGCCTGTGAAGCTCCGCCACAACAGCCATCTTATCACTTAACGGCAGCGGGCGAGTGGGAGCATGGAACTGCAACCAAAAAAGCTTCTCCACCTCCTTTTCACCCTGATCTTTGAAGAACTCCACAGCATCAGCCGTACTCTTCACCAGGTCCACGTATGCGTCCGGCGAGATCCAGCGTCCATCAAGGGGAGCGTACTTCGGATCGAAGAACTTTGTCCGCAGCAAATAGGAGCCCCTAGCCACGATTTTACCGGCCTGTTGAAGCTCCTCCCGTGCACCCCTGAGCTCGGTCTGTATTTCCTTGGTGGCAGTCAGTGCCTTGCTCAGGTCAGCCGATTTATCTTCATGCTTCTTTTTCAGGAGCTCATACCGGTCAGTGGCATTTTTTAACTCAATAGCCATTTCGGCTATCTTTTCCTCGCTTCGGCGATGATCAGCCTGTTCGGCTCTCAATTCCTCGTCCGCCTTTAGCGCAGCCGCATTGCTCACTCGGGCTTGCTCCTTGGCTAGAGCAAGCTCCGCCCTCAGGGCCTCCACGGCAGCAGCACCATCTGCAGTCTGAACATATTACATTAATATGTGCCACCTTAATATTTTCCTATGCAATGGAAGGACATGACACATACCTTGTGATTTATCCAGCCGCTCATTCATCAGAGTGATATCGGCATCAATTGACCCAATTTGCCTCGTCAGTTCGGCAACTTCAACGCATGAGCCGGCGGCCGGACCCACATGTAATTGCACATATTTACAACATAAATCATTGGTTTATGATCCTCCGTTTGCTGCCTAGGGCAGACAACCAGAGCTCAGGGGCTACTATCTATATGGAGCACACCTACCGAGTGCCTCACAACTAAAGAAATAGTGGATTCTCCATTACATACCTCAAATCCTCTGAGCAGGCTTGTGAATGCTTCATTCAAACCGCTTGTAGCGGTGAAATCTTCTTAAGCATCACACTCATTAAAGAGAGGTGCTCCTCCGAGAGCACAGCTCGCTCCAGCAAGCCCGTCAGTACGTTCGGCTGGACATCGAATTGCGCCGGACTCTTCCCGTCGCCCCCCGTGGTAGCCAAGTGCTCCGGGTGTAGGGCGGCTGACAAATTGACTGCTGGCTTTGGCAGATCCGGACCCCTCCATGACGACACCTCGGTGTCGCTCGCTTCATGAGTCGGAGAAGGGGGTGGGGTTTCGCTCTCCATCATCTCCGGAGGAAGGTCCCCCGAAGATGAACCCTATTGGGAGGAGCTGCTGGCCGGACTGCAAAAATTTGAATCCTGGTTACTGACCGAGGAGAAACACAGTACCTTCGGATCATAGATGGACTTACAGCTCAGTAGAGGGCTGGCCCATTGGAGGGCATGGTGCGTTGAGGGTACCCATCGGGTCAAGGCCCCCGGGGGATGTCTTTTTCCCTAATTTGGGCATCTCCGCCTCCAAATCTTCGGAGGTGGCCCTCTTCTTCCTGCGCGGGGAGGAGGCCTTAGCCTCTCCTCCCTGACTGGCCTCCCTGGGGGAGGTAACAATTCCCCCGGTTCGGATGCGTAGCGTGTGGGGTTCGGATTCTTCATCCTTCCCCTTGTCTTTCCCCGAGGGCATTTTGCTGAGTACCCGGTCAAGCATCTTGGCCATAGTGGGGGCGGGAGAGCCTTCTTTAAGTGGCGCCGGACACCTGATTCTCTTCACCTTTATGAGCCACTCCTGGACGCGGATGACTTTCAGAATAAAAACAGTCATGACAAATGCAAAACGAGGTGTCCGACATCAAGGCTACTTACTCAAGTGTCTAGGCGATTGCAGCTTAGGCCCGCATCCTCGGTGGTGTCCGGACACATTACTTTTCGTCCAAAGAATAATTTGCGCATCTCTTCGAGCTTCAAGCCGAAGAAGTGCTTGACGGTCCGCAGACCTTCCGGATTGAACTCTCACATCCGGAGAGGCCGGCGTTGGCACGGCAGCATCCGCCAGATTAACATCACTTGCATTATGCTGACAAGATTAATGTCCCTTTCAAGAAGCTCCCGGATGCGATTCTGCAGTACTGGTATATCACCAGCGGGCCCCCAATTCCATCCTACGTCTGCCCTAGACGCCAACTGTGATGGAGGGCCCGAGCAAAACTCAGGGGCAGCCACCCACTTTGTGCCTCTGGGAGCCGTGACATAAAACCACCTCTGTAGCCATACATCGGATACTTCTGGGAAAGAACCCTCTGGCCACGGGGCATCGGCGTTTCTGCTTATTACGGCACCTCCGCACTTTGAATGCTGCCCCTCGATCATCTTCGGCTTCACATTAAAGGTCTTGAGCCATAAGCCGAAGTGCGGGGTGATGTGGAGAAAGGCCTCGCACACGATAATGAACGACGAGATATGGAGGATAGCGTCCGGAGCCAAATAATGAAAATCCAACCCATAATAGAACATGAGCCCCCTCATCAAAGGATCGAGGGTGAAACCCAAACCGTGGAGGAAGTGTGGGACGAAAACAACACACTCATTGGGCTCTGGCGTAGGGATGACCTGCCCTGAAGCAGGAAGCCTGTGCTGGATATCTGCGGTCAGGTATCCGACCTCCCTAAGCTTTGCAATGTCCATCTCTTCGATCGAGGAGGCCACCCATCGGCCTTGAGGGTCAGATCCGAACATATTGAAGGATTCCGGAGGAGTGGAGCTTATGTTTTGGGTGTTAGAGCTCGAGGTGCGAGAAGGCGCGATGAAGGTGAAAAAAGAGGCGTAGGTATCGACCCCTTTATAAAGAAGGTGAATATCAAGAGTCCCCGGTGTGACTATTTGAGGGTTATCTAAAAACACACAGGGTAATACCAACAGCCGTCGTGTGGTCACGCACGCTTATATTGATGGAAAATCCCGTAATAAAAGGGACACGGTCTCTGCCTCGACGGGACGTGCCAATAAAACCGCCTCGTAACACGAGTCGTTGTGGGGTAGGAAATGTCGGTTCACGTTGGACCAAGCCACGATGCAAGGGCGCGACGCACGAAGATTGCCAGCAAATCAGATCTATACCATGTGAAGATCATCTTGCAGATCCGGACAAGGCCTACGTGTTCGATAACCACTTTGGAGTATTCGGAGGAGGAACCCACCCTGCAATGCCGAAGAAAATACTGCGCGCCGGACTCATCGTCATTGAAGCCTGGTTCAGGGGCTACTGAGGGAGTCCTAGATTAGGGGGTATCCGGACAGCCGGACTGTGTACAACGTCCGGACTATTGAAGCGTGAAGATACAAGACTCAAGACTTCGTCCCGTGTCCGGATGGGACTCTCCTTTGCGTGGGAGGCAAGCTTGGCGATCCGGATATTATATTTCCTCCCTTGTAACCGACTTCATGTAAACCCTAGTCCTCTCTGGGGTCTATAAACCGGAGAGGTTGGTCCTTAGAAGGCCGATCACAATTACATTCATGCCATCATAGGCTAGCTCTTAGGGTTTAGCCTCTACAATCTCGTGGTAGATCTACTCTTGTACTACCCATATCATCAATATTAATCAAGCAGGAAGTAGGGTTTTACCTCCATCGAGAGGGCCCGAACCTGGGTAAACATTTGTGTCCCTTGCTTCCTGTTACCATCAGCCTTGACGCACAAATCGGGACCCCCTACCAGAGATCCGCCGGTTTTTACACCGATAGGAGGGAGTACAAAAGTGGGCTATGTAGGCCAAAACACGTGCCAAATTCACTTGTGATGCATTTGGCATTGATGCCCCTCCATTTCTCACCTGGTGCCCCAATCTGGATCACCTACTTTGCTCCGGTGCCAAATTAACTCACGTAATGAAAAAACACTGCTTGGGGGAGAGAGAGGACTAAGGCAATAAAAAACACTTGTTTGGGAGAGTGAGAGGATGGTTTAGTTAGTTTGATTGATTTGTTTATACATGTGGATCTGTGTGCACAGCGGTGTCAATTCTCTCACATTGCGAGAGTGGTGCCAAAATCTTTTGATTTGACAACGATGCGTATTATGTGGCATACTTTTGCGAAATATGGCATCGACGACATAGTGGAAGACAACAAATGCCCAAGCTCTTCACGTGCTCCTAGTTAAATGAGAGGAAACAGAAAGAGAGAGAGAGAGAGAGAGAGAGAGAGAGAGAGAGAGAATATCACTAGCCAGCCAACCCTATCATATGAGTGAATGATATTGGTACCTCTTGATGACACGGCAATCTTATACAGCCAGCTGCTCTAGTATGTTCTCTTCTTTTGCAGATAAAAAAAGACCCGAATGTGAAAAATGTGCTGCACTATAACAATCTCATCGAATGCCTTGATCTCCATCTTACAGAAATTGATTTGATCGACTACCGAGGTAGCACATCTGAGATTAAATTGGCCAGGTTCTTTGTTCTAGAGGCAAGTGTGCTCAAGGTAATGAGGTTTGGCGTTTTCTGGCGCAACAATGAACGGCGTGCTGATCACCGCAAGCGTCTAAGCCTAAATGACAAAGTCTCCGCAGAAGCTGAATTTGTTTTTGAAACATCAAGTGGCCAGAGACTCGAAAACTTACTTTCCCATTAGTGACTTGTTAGGGCGGTGGATTTTAGTTTGTATGATAATGCTGCATCTACCTAAAGTAACGAAAGTTCTTACGTAAACTTCCTAGTAATTCCCTCTTCGTAGGTGTAGCATTACTCCTAACATTTGTAATATTGTCGTTTCCAATTCCTGCGTTTTCAAAATCCTGCAAATCAAACAGGTCCTGAGTTGTTGATGATGTTGTGCCTCCATCTTTCACCAATAGTCGTCGGATCTAGATCCGACGCATAAAAACCAAACTTATCCATTTTGGCAAAAATATGCCCGCACTTGTTCCCTATTTACAAACAACTCCTTGTCTCTCACAATCAGCCTTATCTCCTCCCCACCACATCTAGAAGGCCATGGAAAAATCTGGCGCGATGGCCGCTGCCGGCACCTTCCACCCCCAATCTTGGTGTTCCGTGCAATGCACGGGCATTTACGCACGGGAAATTATGTCGAACAAAGCTAGTTGTAAGCAGGCTAGCTCTACAACCATGATGATAGTGACTACAGACGGTGAGGCTGACTATGGTATGACGAGCACGACGCCTATACTCAGGTGTCATCACCGGCGCAGGGTCTTGTCACTTCACTGTGAGGAGCAACACGTAATAATTTGACCAACGGGTAGTATAGTGTTAGTACTCCTAGTACATTGGTAGTACTACTACTAGTACTAGTAGCACCACCGTCTAGATTTAGGAGTAGTACCATGTCCATATGGATTTTAGTATTTGACTAGCAATATCTAGTAATGCATGTCACAAAAAATGTACTACCCCCTCTATAAATAAACACATGGTGTATTGTTTTATTCCTATCGGCGAGAGAACTTAATGTCTTTTTGCTAACTAATAGGATTACATGCAATGAACTAAAGACTGCATGTCATGTTTGATAGTCTCAAGTCATTGAAAGCATGCACGGCCCACATCTCTCATTGGTTGATCACGAAATAAGAAACAAGGAGGGAGTTAATGCACCGTGCCTAAGTGTTTTGGGATTATTTGGTTTTCATAAGGTGACTTACACAACATTTTTGTTTACATGCATTAACATTTTATTAGTTAAATCAAAGGTCAAAACTTGGTGCAAAATGCAAAGGGGACCAATAAACCAGAAAACATCAAACTTCTCTCGTTTGGCCCCAACTAGAGGTCCGGTGAGATGACTATACTGCACCACCACGGAGGGGTACGCAACTTCATTGACTCGCTGCAACTACCTTTGGGTGAATGACACATGGGCCCAAGGGGTGGCTGGCCCACCTATCATACAGCCAAAGGCAGGTGCAGTAGAGGGCTGAGGAGTAGTACGAAATCCTACGCACCTACGCATGCTAACCAAGGGCAAGAGTGATCACTCGAATCGCAATATCAGTTGACTAGAAGCTAAGCTAGACCCATGGAGGCGATGAGCGCGAGCATCAGCCGGCTGTGCCAGATGTTCCATGATGCCGGCCTACGGCCCGGCACCGAGGAACGTCTCCAGGTATTGCTTGAGGCTGCCAGAGCAAGGGGCCGCTTGGACGTCAGCTTCGTCTCCTTGTTCGATGAGGTCCTCGTCAGTTTCCTCGACAAGTTCACCGTCGTCAAGAAGCTCGCGGACGACTTTGACGTACGCCTCCAGCCGACGCGCCTAGGCTTTGCGATGCCCGCCACCCTCAACGGCCACTATGGTGACAACCTCTTCGACGCACTGGTGGCCCTGCAACTGCCCGCCGTCACGCCAGAGAGTGTCCACCTCGAGGTCAGACTCGCCGCGCAGCTCCTGGCGCAGCAAGACACCATCATCATAATCACCCACATTTACGCGCAAATCGTCCACAAGGACTACTACATGCAAGAGGAGGATGATAGCACGCTGGCCTTCTTGGACCGCAGGGCAACCTTGGACGGCATTGTTCAGAAGCACGTTGAGCTCGCCGCCAACGCCGCTGCTCCTCACACGTCGGTTGGTGACCCGACACACTAGGGCGTGAGGATGTCGTTGATGGATCCGTATGTATTTTTATCTTTCCGTCAAATCCATGTAGTATATATGGTACTACTAGTAATTATCTTACCTTTCGCATCAACTTCATAAATTTCGTACGTACTACATGCATGAACGGCGCCAGAACCAAACTTCTCATTACTCTAGGCAAAATCGTTATTTTCTATCTATCGGTCGCGCCATGGAGCAGAACCAAATTTTACAAGTTACGAGTTCAAAAGGAAAAGCCTGCAGCGTTCGCGTCGCACCCCCACATGGTTGGTCCGGCATGCCGCTCAAGGGGGAATGCGTGCGGTGTTACATTTTCACTTACAAGTGGGACCGCAGTTGAGCAAACCGACTATCGACAAACCCCCACCCCACCCACCGTGCGATGGCTGAGAAAACAAGAGGGAGAAGAGATGGTTGTAGCATGGAGTCCAAGAAAATTGGTGTTGGATGGGACTCGTGTGGGTGGTGTGTGCCATACTACTAGACGTGAATGCTAGTTATGTCCCATGCCACCCCACTATATTGAGCCTATATCAAGGTACGTAGAACAAATTTCCTGGAGTCCGTGCTCAGCGCTCCTCTATCTCTCTTCTCAGCCAGCCAGCGGACGCATGGAGCCCATCGTCTGTTTGCTCACATGCGGTCCCACATGTCAGTGAAAACGCAAGAGGACCCACTGAACCTACACATCTTTCACCTCGACGTGCTGGTGATGAAAAACAAATCCAATAGAGATCTTCGGTAGCTGCTGTTGGAGTTACTCAAGAGTAGTAAGATTCTATTTATAGTTTAACCCAAGATGCACATCACGTGGCTTTAACTACCACTATATTTTCTTCCATGACACGACCTGGATGCTGGATGTCCCACGTGTCGGCAAAAGGAGGAAGAACCCGACCAAATCTTCGGTTGTGCTCTCGGATTAGACTAGTTGTGGTAACTTAAATTTTTTATTGTGTAATATAATGGATGCAAGTTTTGGTATTGGGAAGAAGAGTACATCGAGATATTGATAGAGCGCAGTTTAGTAGATGTTCTAGCACTTTTAGCTAGCATAGAGGCTAGAGATGAGACTAGTGCACTTGTTGATACTCCTACTAGAATAGAGGCTAGACATGAGACTAGATGCGAGGAAGCAATGTCTACTTCTTTACACTCGAAGAAGAAAGAAGCACGCAAGATCGAGCCTCCGCAGATCAACAATGAATGCATCGAGAAGGCACTAATCCAGCATACAGGAGCAGTTATGGAAGTTGGATATCTTCTAAAATGTATTATTGTGGTTCTTGTTTTCTTTGGTCTTGCTTTTTTAGTCAAAATTATCGTTGGAGTTGGTGCAAAACGGAGGTCCGTTTGGGGTCATGCGTTGGAGTTGGCCTTACAAGTGGGACCGCAGTTGAGGAAACGTCCGTCGTGTGATGGCTGAAGTTAGAGTAACGACAAGGTTGAAGAGATTTCTCTAGCACAGACTCCAAGAAATATGGTGTCAGATGGATGTCGTGCTGGTGGCGTGTGCCGTACTCCTGGACGTGAATGTTTGTTCTGGCCCATGCCACCCTACAACTCCTACTACTTATATAGTACTCCTACTAGTAGTATCGAGGATTCGAGGTGTTGATTATGTACAGCGAACACATTAACATATGGCTACAGTAA
>NC_041393.1:84930600-84966454 GCF_002162155.2 Triticum dicoccoides | reverse complement strand
AAGCTAGTACAAATAGTGTACTACTATTGTTGATTGGCCTCATCCGATAACCAGTTGCAATGCACGGACAATTATGTATTCGAATTTTTTTTGCCTCGTCGCACCACTCACTCAGAGAAGCGACTCGAAAGCCATTCATAAATTTAGTAAGTTTATCACATGCATATCATTTTATTACATACAACAGGTCATCAACCCACATCGACAACGAGGATACATTATAAATACTAAAGTTTTCATCACACAACAAATAACAAGCAATGAAATGAACTTCAACCCAACCAATCCTCGGCGTTGGAAATGCTTGCTTTGAAACACAAGTGATTCTCTGGGATGGGCCATCCATTGTCGATCTCGAGACCAACGCATGACTGATCATCCAGGCTGAAGTGGCCTACAATATCAGTACCAGGGTAGGGAACCACCCAAATGTCCGAGGTATAGATACATTTGCTTCTCATAAATGGTAGTAACATTGTGTAAACAGCAGTTGGATCGCCTTTCACCATCATTGGATAGTTTTGTCCAATGAAGAGCGAGTTTTCTCCAAGACTATCAATTCTGTACCAGGGAGAAGGTGTTGGCGCTAGCACACTAGTATCCATCCCGAATACCATGCAATGGGTGTTGGAATAGATCCGGAGAGTGCGACCATGGGAGACTACACCTGCTTCCTTAGTAGTAACATTATCAGTGGGCTGTATACACACAAGAAGAGGTGATCCATCGGAATTGGTTTCCAGGCGCCACAGAGTATATGGGGGCTTCTCGTCCTCATGCTCGTGATCATCACCATTGTCATCTCCCCCTTGGTTATAAAAATTTTCAAGTATAGGTGGTGGTATGTTCACATGACCTTGGAAACACAAGAAGAAGGTTAATTAGTAAAGGGAAACTTGCTAACCCGCATGCATGTGGATGAAACAATTATAATTACGGTGGAAGACAAATGTTCCGAAACTACGAGGATCCCATGCAAAAAATAGTGCCATGAGTGGTGGAAGCAAACACAAGGCCCTCATAGTGAATTGCATCACAGTACTCATCCGTGTACAAAAACTAATTTTTGAGCAATATCCATCCAGTCGAACCACGAAGGACGGCAACAAGCTTGTCGAAGATAGCAACAACTTCATAGTTCTTGTAATTCCAAGAGCGGTTGGGAACTCGACAAATTGCTATCTTCCGTAGAAGACAGTCACCATTATCGAATTTGAATGTGCATACAATACCGGTGTGCTAAACCTCTAGGCAGTCTGCTAAGATTTTTGGAAGTGGAAACCGGTCACGAGTGTACACATTCACAAGTTCCCACTCACAGTTGGACCCAATGTAAACAACCCAATCTGCATTTGCGCCTGCCCAAGCCTTACCCTCAAGCGATGGCATCTTAATATCATACGTATCATTATCAAGCGGTATCAACATGCACAAGGCGAGACCTCCGTCGTCCCCGCGCCAGTCATCAGGGTCACGGCGAAGAAGATAGGGGAGATCGAACCGCTCCTTGACTCTTGGGTTCCTTGTAATGATGTTATTAATTGACTCGAGAATGGTCTTGAACGAACCTGCCATGCTAGCCGAGGTGATGACGTCGCACCGATCAATGAGTTCCTCCACCACGTCATCTTTCAGATTGGGGCAAGAATAACGGGGTCATTTCCGGCCTGTTCCCTCCATGGAGAAGACGATCGAACAATGGCAGAAGGAAGGGTGAAGGGCTGAAGGCAAATGGAGGAGGGAGAGGAAGAGCTTGCGACTGTAGTTCCAAATCGAGAGGGAAAGCCGAAGAGTCGGTGGACGGTTGCTAGTTTGCCACGGTTCACGAAGAGGCGCCCTAGCCTACACGTCCGTTCGGAAATACTAGTAGAAAAGGACTCACCGTCGTCTCCCTGATATGCTGGAACGGGACCACTTGTCAACGAAACATGGTGTGTAATTTCTCGTGCAAAATGCGATCTGGCTGCGTTGGCCCGAGGTGCCACATTAGTTATCGACCTTTATTATTTTAATGGCGTGCCTTTCAGTTTTGAAGCACGACTAACTGGTACTGTACACATAGAAAATATAAACTACTCTACAACTACTCCACCTCCAGTACTAGTAGTATAAAAAAGATGTATAGGCTGGAGCTTTAGCGCTTTCTTGCTAAGGGCTGCTCACTTGCTTCTCACACTATCACCCTCTCTCGAGTTCTAAAAAAGACGGCCTCTGTCTCCCTCCTCACCGGTGGTCACAAATCCACCGGGGAAGAAAAGGGGCGTGCAGCATTGACACACTCGTCGTCGGCGAGCAAGGTCACGCACTGACGACAAGGCCGTCCTCTCAGACCTAGTGCTCGTGCGGGATGGCCTCCATCCCCAAGCTCACTGTCGTAGTGTGTGCGGAGGACGACAACCACGAGCGAAGCCACTTCCCGCCGACCCTCAGGTATGCTACCTCTTTTCGAACCATGCCCTTGTTCTATTGCCCCATCTGCCACGTCGTTGCATGTGGATCTTTTTCCACGCCACCATCTTCCCAATTTGCTATCCTCTGCTCTGCTGGCCACGCAGACGAAAACCATAATTTGCACTATTAAAGGAAAGCCTACTTCATGCAGACTAATCCATGTCTGGGTTGAATAAGGAAAGGAAGGGAGACTATACTGTCCAAGAGAGTAGGCATCGAACCTGCATCTAGGTTGAAAAGGGGAAAATCAGTAGCTAAGGAACGATTCTCGTGTCTATTGGTTGAGGAAGGGTAGAAAGGCATGACAACGCAATAGAGAATGACCAGGTCGATCAGTTTGTTGTCCCCACATAGGAAAAAGGTGGCTAAAGAGAACAAAAATGGGACGTAATCCACATATGCTGCCTGGACATCTGTTGCTCTGGGCAACCATACCTCTCTCACCACTCTGCGTCCGTGGAGGTACATCGTACTGGTGTGCCCACTATCCGAATGGGCCTCCCATGCTCTTATTGCCATTTTTTTGCTGTTAGCATAACGCCAGCTGTCAAGTCAAGCAATGCTACTGCTAAGGTGATGCCACATATAACTAATGCCGCTCTCAGTATAATGCCACCGATAAATTTAAGCAATGCCACTTAATGTCACTGGATTATTTCAGATTAGCTGCTGATTGTGGATGTATTAAAGATTTTTCAGCTAAGGCATTCTAATGCTGTTGCACAGCCAGTATACCAACGACGAAACTTGTTACTACCTTCAGATTTTTGCGCTGTTAATGCTTATAGATTACATACCTCACTTTCATGAGATAAGTTAATTTTTTTGTACAGCGTCACCAAAATGCCAAGGTGCTGATGTCATTTTATTTTGGTTAAACTGCACAAAAAATTATGAAGACAAGAGGAAAGGTCAAGAGTGGGCACCTCCTCCTCCGGCTATTCTCTAGATTCGTTCGATCAAGTTTTTATGTTTGATCGATTATCAAGATTGGGATAGCAATTTTTTAGGTCCCCACAAGTTCGAAATTATATTTACCTTGGAGGTACATGGTTTGCAATTTTTATACTGTCATTAGTTAATAATGCTAGTTACCTTCAGACTTTTGTATTTGGTTTAATGCTCATGCATAGCTAGTATACCAATCCTGAAACTTGATACGTTTACATTTTGTATTGTTAATTCTTATAGAAATCTTCCAGTGCTAGAGTTTATTGAAATCTGTTCAATAAAACCATTGTACTGTACCCTGTAATAAACTAACTACTCTACTATTGCACTAGCCACTGGATTAGTGTATATTTGTAGTATTCAAATGGTGTTGCATTAGCGTATGGACATAAATAAAGTGTGGCAAGGTTTCCCAGATATGTGCTCAAGAAAACTACTACCTGTTTTTCTAAATACAAGACGTTTGGGTACTTTAAATTGAACCACGAAAACGTCTTATCTTAAGGAATAGAGGGTGTAGAGTTCACTCAAATTATCCCGGTAAAGCTAGTCACACCTTTATTAAAATTAATGTTCATTATGTTATCGGAGGAGGTCTGTATGTTTGTCTCTAATGCCTGTCGACTACATACCAGACATCATGATGTAATGTTAAGTCATTTCCTTTTGTACAGTATCACTGAATTGTCAAGGCGGTGATGGCATTTTATTTTAGTTGAACCGCACAAAATATGCTTAAAAGAAGAGGAAAGGTCAGGAGTCGATCATTCTTTCAAAAAGAACTATATATGCCTTTCTGACATCAGCCGTTGTTGCCTTATTTATTCCTTCAAACAGGTGGTTAGAAACAGTCTTGCTACCTTTTCCATTAAGAAATTGGAATGCTTATATTTGCGAGTCTATGCTTCAACTAGTGTCATTTTTATAGTAATCACACTTTCAATATCTATGCAAACAGGGATGCTCGATTTTAGTGGAACTGCACAAAAAGTCCAACTGGTTCAACATTAGGAGCATGTTTACTTCCAAACCTTTATATCCAATTGGTGGCACTATGAGCTCTTCATTACGAAGGTACATGGTTTGCTACTATCTTGCTACTGTTTTTGTACTATCATTAGATAGTAATACTAGTGGTTTGCATGTGAATTCATTGGCAGGGTGGACCTACATTGGAGGTGCAGGACATGATTCAATGGTTGGATGCTCAATTTCAGTTGTATCAATTTCACCTCTTCCATCACTGCGAACATGGATATCCTTGGTCTGATGAAGAATAGGCACTATATTTCTGCTCTAAACCAGCAAATCAATTCAGTATGAAATTGTCTAGGGCAAAACATAACTGTATCAGATTGTCCAGTGCAGAACATGACAGATGCTAAGCGGAAGAGACATGTTTAAACCGATAATACAAGGTGTGGTATATGTTTACTAGCCGCTTGATATTTGTGCAGACAGAGATGTCTGCCCGTTGCTATTTGGCAAACAAACAAAGTGTCCGCAATTTTGGTTGAACTGCACAAGAGAATAGTATAGTCACTGCATGCAGTGCCATTTGAAAATAGACACAGAAAGATTGGATAGTCACTTCATGGACTGCAGAAAATTAGTACTGTACTATTTATTGGCCAACACTAGGTTCTTTATTGCTTTGGTCTGATTATACAATGGGCATCATTTTTCCTAAGTTAAAGTTTGTATTCCGAAAATAGTCTCGCGGTGTGATCGAGAGAAGACCAAATCATATTGCAGTGGATGTTCCTCCATCATGTGTGGTTCATTCTCTTGGTTCCAGCTGTTGGTGAAACCACTTACGTTTGCAAGAGGAATTGTAGACTTCACAAACAAATTTGTCTTTTAGTCTGTACTGAATGTTGGCCAAGAGAAGCTTCCATGTTAGTAGGAAGAACAAATGTTTTTTCTAGATCTTTGCTTTTGGAGCTACATATTTGTATATGATCTGTGAATCATTGAGATGCATTAACATGTTTATCCTATGTATGGGAATCGTACTAGTTAATTTTACTTGCGATGCAAGATCCGAAGTGGCTGATCTTTGCTTTTGGAGCTACATATTTGTATATGATCTTTGAATCATTGAGATGCATTAACCGTTACTTATTTCTATTCGCTCAGTGTTTACAAGTTACTGATCGATCACTAGCTAGCCTACTAATGCGCTCCTGGCAGTTTTATTAGAGACGCAAGATCCGAAGTGGCAGTTTTTTGAATAAAAATGCCTACCTCTGAAGAAACTGACAAGCTACACTATCCTACCTACTCGATCCTACACCGATAAATAGCCGATCACACACGTACTACCTCCTTTCCCGTTTGCAGGGCTCAATTCAAGAAACGACCTACTTGATCCTACACGAATAAATATTGGATCACGCACGTACTAGTACCTCCTTTCCGGTTTGCAGGGCTTAATTCAAACCTCTCACCAACCAAGGTACTCCCTCCGTCCAGGTTTATTAGTGTCGTGAGCAAAGCAGCAAGACCAAGGAATGGCAATAATTAACGGCATGCAGAAGTTTAAGCCTAATTAATTCCAGCGATTTAAGTGGCTGCATGTGTGCCCTCGGCTGCGACTCGTTGCATGCTGCTCCACGTACTAGCTGCGAGCGATTCTGAGTGCTTGCATGCAGCCAGACGTAATTAAGGCAACTAATTGATGCAAAAAAGATGTGCTTTAATTGTTGCGGGCTTTTTAAATCCGTGGAATCATTATTGACAAGGAGGGAGATGATTCGAGTGCACTTGTTTGACCGCCATGCCGGCGTGCGACCCACACGGGACGGGAGGTCACAGTCATAATTTCAGTTTCTCTAGTTTTTCATGGCAAGCTGGCGCGCTAAGCCATGCCTGCTTATGCACTGAATTTCGATGACCGTCGCGCTACCTTCCGCCTATAAGTACTGTTTCCCGGCCTTCTCCAGTGGCACCGTGACCCAACTCGCCATATCCTCATAAGCCCCCACCGGCCCAACATCGCTCTCCACGTCTGAGGGAGTCCTGGATTAGGGGGTCCTCGGACAGCCGGACTATATGCTTATGTCGGACTGGTGGACTATGAAGATACAAGACTGAAGACTTCATCCCGTGTATGGGTGGGACTCTCCTTTGCATGGAAGGTAAACTTGGCAATTCGGATATGTAGATCTCCTTCTCTTTAACCGACTCTGTGTAACCCTAGCCCCCTCTGGTGTCTATATAAACCGGAGGGTTTAGTCCGTAGGACAACAACAATCATAATCATAGGCTAGCTTCTAGGGTTTAGCCTCTACGATCTCATGGTAGATCAACTCTTGTAATACTCATATCATCAAGATCAATCAAGTAGGAAGTAGGGTATTACCTCCATCGAGAGGGTCGAAACTGGGTAAACATTGTGTCCCCCGCCTCCTGTTACCATTAGCCTTAGACGCCTAGTTCGGGACCCCCTACCCGAGATCCGCAGGTTTTGACACCAACATTGGTACTTCCATTGAGAGTTCCATTGTGTCGTCACGGTAAGGCTTGATGGCTCCTTCAATCATCCACAATGATGCGATCCAGGGTGTGGTTTTCCTCCCCGGACAGATCTTCGTATTCTCCGGCTTTGCACTGCGGGCCAACTTGTTTGGCCATCTAGAGCAGATCGATAGCTACGCCCCTGGCCATCAGCTCAGGTTTGGAAGCCTGAACTACACCACCGACATCCGCGGAGACTTGATCTTCGACGGATTTGAGCCTATGACAGGTGCGCCGAATAGTCACGATGAGCGTGACTTAGATCTGCCATCGAACAGGTGCGCCCGGTGTCGGTGTAAAAACCGGCGGATCTCAGGTAGGGGGGCCCGAACTGTGCGTCTAAGGCTAATGATAATAGGAGGCAGGGGACACGATGTTTACCCGGGTTCGGGCCCTCTCGATGGAGGTAATACCCTACTTCCTGCTTGATTGATCTTGATGATAAGAGTATTACAAGAGTTGATCTACCATGAGATCGTAGAGGCTAAACCCTAGAAGCTAGCCTATTATTATGATTGTTGTTGTCCTACGGACTAAACCCTCCGGTTTATATAGACACCGGAGGGGGCTAGGGTTACACAGAGTCGGTTACAGAGAAGGAGATCTACATATCCAAATTTCCAAGCTTGCCTTCCACGCAAAGGAGAGTCCCACCCGGACACGGGACGAAGTCTTCAATCTTGTACCTTCATAATCCAATAGTCCGGCCAAAGTATATAGTCTATCTGTCCGAGGACCCCCTAATCCAGGACTCCCTCAGTAGCCCCTGAACCAGGCTTCAATGACGATGAATCCGGTGTGCAGATTGTCTTCGGCATTGCAAGGCGGGTTCCTTCTCCGAATACTCCATAGAAGATCTTGAATATGGGGATCATGTCCGGCTCTGCAAAGCAAATTCCACATACCACCGTAGAGAGCACAATATTCCACAAATCTAATCTGCTGATTGCTTTTGTATAGCGGGACATCACGCCACGGCCCGGTCATTATTCGAATCGTTTTTCCTAGCCTGCCACTACACGCATTGCGAGGCGGTTTTATTGGCACGTCTTGTCGAAGCAGAGATCGTGTTCCCCTTATCACGGGATTCTCATCAATACGGGTGTGGGTGACCCAACCGTGCTTGTTAGTATGACTCCTTGATTTTAGGCAAGTTCCAAACGGCCACACGGAGGACGCTTGGTATTCACCCTCTTTATAAAGGGGTCAAGGCCTGTCCTTTTCTCCCCACGCTCGATCCTTCCCTTCCCCCACCTCGAGTTCCAACACCCAAGGCTCAAGCTAAGCGCTTTGGACCTTCAACCATGTCCAGATCTAACCTTTAAGGACGGTGGATGGCCTCCTCTGTCAGAGAGGAGGACATCAAGAAGCTTAGGGAGGCCAGGTATCTCACCGCCGAAATCCCGCACAGGCTGCCTGCTCAAGGGCAGGTCATCCCCACTCCCGAACCCAATGAGAGTGTCGTATTTGTTTCCCACTTCCTCTGAGGGCTAGGTTCTAGTCTTGATCCCTTTGTAAGAGGGCTCATGTTCTATTACGGGCTAGATTTCCATGATCTAGCTCCAGATTCCATCCTTCACATCTTGTCGTTTATCGTCGTGTGTGAGGCCTTCCTCCGCATCACCCCACACTTCGGCTTATGGCTCAAGACCTTTAGTGTGAAGCCGAAGATGATTGACGGGCGAAACGCGGAGTGCGGAGGCGCTGTAATAAGCAAAGGCACCGACGCCTTGTGGCCAAAGGGTTCCTTCCCGGAGGTGTCCGTCTTATGGCGACGAGAGTGGTTTTACATCACAGCTCCCCGAAGTACAAAGCGGGCGGTCCCCATGTCTTCCGCCCGGGCCCTCTGCCTCAACTGGCATCATGGGTCAACAAGGGGCTGGATTGGGGGCTAGTTGATGACGTGCTGACATTGCAAAGCCGCATCCGAGATCTCCTCGAGAGGGATGTTAGTCTTGTCAAGGTAATGCAAGTAATGCTAGTTCGTTGGGTCCTGCCATGCTAACGTCGATCTCTCCGTATGTGGGAGTTCAACCCGGAAGGACCGTGAACTATTCAACAATTCTTCTGCGTGACGCTCGAAGGGATGTATGGATTATTCTTCGGATCATGAATAAAGTGTCCGGACACCACCGAGGATGCGGGTCTTAACTGCAACCGTCTGGATACCCAAGTAAGTAATTCCGCGACCGAATATGCCGTATTTTATGTTTGTTACAACATCATTCTGAAAAATTGCTCTCGGCCAGGGCTGGATAAGAAAGGCGGAGATGATTAGGTGTTCAGTCCCCCTTCCCGAAGGCTCGCCGGATCCTGTTCTAACCAGGATGCTCGAGCGTGCACCTTATCAAGTGCCATCAGGAGAAGATGAAGGGAGGAATCAAGAAGCCGAGAGCCGGCTTCACAAATTACACATCCAAACCGGGGGAATTAGTGTTTCCGTGAAGGAGGATAATCGGAGAGGTGAGTCTAGAATCCCCTCTCCTCAAGGAAAGAAAAGGGCCGCCCCTGAAGACTTAGAAACGGAGGCTTCCAAACGAGGCGTCCTTACCGCACAGTGCCCGCAAGTGGGCCAGCCCTCAACCGAGCTGTAAGTGGATCAAAAAGTACTTTGGTAGATATATCCTTCTTCATATCTGAGAATAATAACCGAGACGTATATCTTGCAGTCCGGCTCGCAGTCCTTCTCAACAGAGTTCGTCTTCGGGGGATCTTCCTCCGGAGATGATGGAGAGCGAGACGCCTCCTCCCGCCTCCCCGCCAAATGGGGCGGAGGACCCTGAGGTGTCGTCAAGGAGGATTTCTCCTGATCTGCAAAGGCCAGAAGTTAATTCTTCGGCCGCCCGAAGTCCGGAGTATTCGACTCCAAAGGAGAGCAACAGAAAGAGTCCGGGACCTTCCGGTGCACAGCCGGATACGCTGATGGGTCTTCTAGAGCAAGCGGCTATCTCGGAGGTGCATTGTACCTTAATGGGTATGGTGGTTGAGAGGATTTCATCCGCCAAAAGCAGGTTGAATGAAGCTTTTACGAGCCTGTTAAGAGGCATTGAGGTACGCCAAGTAATATATGTGTATTTTGGACAGTATCGCACACGCTAGGTGTGCTCTATATGGGTAGTAGCCCCTGATACTCTGGTTGCCATCCAGAGGCGGCAAACAGAGGATCATTGTCCCACGTAATGATCGTGCTGCTTTTATGTGCAGGCGGCTGAGGGTCCGGTGGCTGGCCGGACTGCTGATATTGCCGAACTGAGGCGGCAGCTTGACGTGGCAAATGCCGACATCGCGCTTGTGAACAAGCGGCTTGACGAGGCACATGGTATGTATTTTCAGGTGGTCAACAAATATTGAGAGCAGCATGATGCTAGTATCGATAATATGATGTGACTGCCAATGGAGCTGCTGCCGTGGAGACCCTTCGGGCGGAACTTGCCCGAGCCAAGGAACAAGCCAGGATAAGTGATGCGGCTGCCCTAAAGGCGGCCGACGAGTTAAGAGCCGAATAGGCGGCTCATCGCCAGAGCGAAGATAAAATAGCCAAGCGATATGAGCTCCTTGAAAAGGAAAGCCAAGCGAAAGCGGCCGACCTAAAGAAGGCCTTGGAAGTAGCCAAGGAAACTCACTCTGAAATTAGAGGGATAAGGGAAGAGCTTCGTGAAGCCAGAGATATCATGGCTGGGAGGCCCTTTTTGCTGCAGATGAAGTTCGGAGATCTGAAGTATGCCCCTCTAGATTAGTTATGGAGTGCTGCACACGCGTATGTGGATTTGGCAAAGAGTGTTGCTGATGCGACTGATTTTTTCAAAGATCAGAAAGATCATGAGGTGGAAGTTTGCAGTCGTCGGCTTCATCCCCCACGCATGTAATGCGGGGGTGTTCCGAAAAGCGCGTACTCACACTTGATCCAACGTCTTGGTCCATTAAGGAGGTGATAGCACGGCGAACAAGGCAATCAAACTATATAGCTTTAACACTTTCACTTAGCCATAGGAGTTTGACGGTGGGGCTACTATATAGCCCCTGGTACTTCCGCGTTCATCCGAATATGTTGCGCGTACGTACATGACCGGGACACTGGTCCTTTGTTAATGCAGAGGAATGGTGAAGATTCCACTGAGTCATTGAGTGTTTGACCAGTCTCTCTCTGTATGATGACAGTTAGTTTTTGGCTTTCTCTACTGAGGTGCTCATCCAGATGAACCAGGGCATAATCGCAGTAGTTCTCCCGATGCCACCTTAGCCGATAGAGCGGAACGTAAGGTAGCAAAACATGGGAGCCGGACAAACCCAACTATCGACCAAAGACATGATTCGGAGCTCATGCATATAAGGCCAAACTCGCGACACCGAACACTCCCTAAGGTATTCGGTCTTTACAACATATACTGGGCTGAGTAACGCCCTCGATAATGAGCCCTGAGTTTCTAGGTACATGCATTAGTCTGGCGTGACGAAATGCCAATAACGCCAGTATCCCTCCCGATTGTGTTAAGTGTCCGGAGGGTATGAAGCAACAAGAGACACATTAAAAAAAGGTTTACACAGGGTCTTAATCTAAAAAGAAACCTTTGAGCGGGCCACTGCTGCAGATCTGCTTCTTTGTCTTCGTTGTGCCATATCCTGGAAGGGTGTAGCACGATGATCATCTGTAAAATGGAAAAACCCAGGTGAAAGACTTCGTGCAAGAAGTTGGTTAATCTGAACGAACCATGAAAATGCAATCTGTTATTGTATTAATAGGGTCAAGCCAAACTATGGGCTTTTTCACATGCGGGTAGCCCCTAGCGCCACCTATGGGGGTATATCCATCGTCCCAAGCCCAGGTTTATCTGGGTTGTTACAATTGGTGGTGCACCGGACTCGTCTAACCGTGTTCATGGTCTTGACGACCGATCATTTATTCTGGTTGTAGAGGTTGTTCAATGTTCGGTTACTAGAGCCACCACATATTCTTCCGCACGTAAGGAATGCTCTGTATTTCCGCTAACTGTGATGACGCCACGTGGACCGGGCATCTTAAGTTTGAGATAAGCGTAGTGCGGTACTGCATTAAAACGAGTGAAGGCCGTTCTTCCAAGTAGTGCGTGATAGCCGCTTCGGAATGGAGCGATGTCAAAGATTAATTCTTCGCTTCTATAGTTGTCGGGAGAACCGAATACAACCTCTAGTACTAGAGAGCCTGTCCAGCGGGCCTCGACGCCTGGTATTACTCCTTTAAAGGTAGTATTGCTTTGGCTGATTCTTGACGGGTCTATCCCCATTTTGCGGACAGTGTCCTGATATATCGGATTAAGACTACTGCCGTTGTTCATAAGGACTCGGGTGCGATGGTATCCGTCAATTATTGGGTCGAGCACCAAGGCAGCTGATCCTCCGTGCAGGATACTAGTCGGATGATCCCTGCGATCAAAAGTGATCGGGCAGGCCGACCAAGGATTGAACTTGGGGGCAACAGGCTCTACAGCGTATACGTCTCGGAGTGCGCGTTTGCGCCTTCTCTTTGGTATGTGAGTTGCGTAAATCATATTCACTGTTTTGACTTCTGGTGGGAATTTTTTCTGTCCCCTAGTGTTCGGCTGGCGAGGCTCATCCTTGTCTTCACTTGGCATCTCCCTTGCTAAGTGTTCGGCGTTTAGCTTGCCGGCCTGCTTCAAAACCCAGCATTCTCTGTTGGTGTGATTTGCAGGTTTTTCGGGGGTGCCATGAATCTGAAATAATTTATCTACAATCTTGTTTAGGCTGGACGGTCCATCTCTGCTGCCTTTAAATGGCTTTTTCTGTTGACCGGGTCGAGAGCCCCTGAATTCGGCGTTGACCGCCGTGTTATCTGGGCTATCTTCATTATTTCGGCGCTTTTTTTTATTGCGTGACGGTTTCCCGTTGCCATCCCTAACTTCGGATGTGCCTCGGTCGCTGGTGCTACTCCGGGCCAACCAGCTGTCCTCGCTCGCGCAAAAGCGGGTCATAAGGCTTGTTAGGGCCGCCATTGTCCTCGTCTTTCCTTGGCCGAGGTGTCTGGCGAGCCATTCGTCTCGGATACTGTGCTTGAAAGCCGCTAAGGCTTCGGCATCTAGGCAGTCGATGATTTGGTTCTTCTTAGTGAGAAACTTGTTCCAAAGATTACGAGCTGACTCTCTGGGTTGTTGTATTATGTGACTTAAATCGTCTGCATCCGGAGGTCGAACATAGGTCCCTTGGAAATTGGCCCTAAAAGCATCCTCAAGTTCCTCCCAACTTCTAATCGAGTTTTCGGGGAGGCTTTTCAACCTATGCCGAGATGGTCCTTTCAACTTGAGGGGCAGGTATTTAATGGCATGGTGATCATCTCCGCGAGCCATGTGGATGTGAAGGATAAAGTCCTCTATCCAGACCCCGGGGTCTGTCGTTCTGTCGTATGCCTCTATATTCACGGGTTTAAATCCAACTGGAAATTCATGATCCAGCACCTCATCGGTGAAGCACAGGGGGTGCGAGGCACCCCTGTATTTGGATGTGTCGTGGCATGATGTCGATGGTTGTTGTGTTTGGTGTTGATTCCGAGCTGGTATCCGATCAATATGATCGTTTTGGTGGTTGTGATCCTATGCTGGAGCGCGCTTCCTAGATCCATAGATGGACCTGGCCATACCGACTTGTGTGGTCGGTCCGGCTGATTGGCCGTTTTGTTTTTCAACTAAATGGGCTCTATAGCCTCGTCGTTGAATTCGGGCAGCAGCTTGCGCTTTGGATAGCTCTTTGTGTGGCGATCACCATCGTATTTTTCTTTAGTGTCGAGCACTTTGTTCCATCTATGGTTGAGCATATCCTGCATGGCCTTAAGCCTTTGCTTCTGCTTCTTCAAGCTCCTCGCAGTGGCAATAAGCCTTCTATGGAGGTTCTCTTGTTCCAATTGTTTTTCCGGGATGATGAGTGCATCGTCGTCCGGACCGTTCTCCTGTCCGGAGATAGGTTGATGAATTTTACCCTCGGGATCAGCATCATCGGACATCGGCTCCGGACTATGTTCACTGTCCCCTGGCTCATCCTACTCCATCGCTGGGTCCATGGGGTCATCGTTTCCCTTGGAGTCGACCGGGGTATTATTCTTTCTTGCGCTGTTATCACTGTTTTTACTGTGGCGGGATTTAGAGCGGCGCCTACGTCATTGCTTTGGTGGCTTCTCGAGGGGATTATCCTTCGTTGCATCCTCACCGTTGTTTTCCTTGGGTGTATCCATCATGTATATATCATATGATGAGGTTGCTGTCCAGCGCCCTTTAGGAGGTGGTTCCTATTCTTCTCCTGCATCGTCGTACATACCGCGATGTCTTTAGAGTCGAAGTCAAGCATGTCGGTTAAGTCATCGACAATGGCTATCAAGTGGGTGGTGGGTGGGGGACGAATTTCTTCGTTGTCCGCTTCCCACTGAAGCCGGACATAGTTCGGCCGAGAGTCTCCTGACAAAGAAAGAGACTTTAATGAATTTTCCACGTTGCCCAAGGGCGAGTGTTGAAAGATATCCGCTGAGGTAAACTCCATGATCGGTGCCCAATCAGACTCGATAGGCACGGATGCACGCAGTTCGGAACCTGTGGCCGGAGACGAGTCCGAGGGTCTGATGACACCGGCCTTATAGAGATGAACCCAGTGTTCGGCTCTATCGCAGCTGAGTGTGCGGCCTCCGTGGCGGGGTCCATCCACCCGTCCTCGGATGGCACGATCTGCTCTGGATTAAGGGCTGGGGCAGCCGTAGGTGTGATCCCCCGAACACTGTCCGATGGCAGATCTAAGTCATGCTCGTCGTCACTGTTCGACGCGCCTGACATGGGCTCGAATCCGTCGAAGATCAAGTCTCCGCGGATATCGACAGTATAGTTCAAGATTCCAAACCTGACCTGACAGCCAGGGGCGTAGCTATCGATCTACTCTAGATGGCCAAGCGAGTTGGCCCGCAGTACGAAGTTGCCGAATACGAAGATCTTTCCGGGGAGGAAAACCTCACCCTGGACCGCATCGTGAAGATGATTGAAGGAGCCATCAAGCCTTATCGTGATGATACGGTGGAACTCTCGATGAAAGCACCAATGTCGGTGTCAAAACCGGCGGATCTTGGGTAGGGGGTCCCGAACTGTGCGTCTAAGGCTAATGCTAACAGGATGCAGGGGACACGATGTTTACCCAGGTTCGGGCCCTCTCGATATAGGTGATACCCTACTTCCTGCTTGATTGATCTTGGTGATATGAGTATTACAAGAGTTGATCTACTACGAGATCGAAGAGGCTAAACCCTAGAAGCTAGCCTATGATTATGATTGCTGTTGTCCTATGGACTAAACCCTCTGGTTTATATAGACACTGGAGGGGGCTTGGGTTACACAGAGTCGGTTACAGAGAAGGAGATCTACATATCCAAATTGCCAAGCTTGCCTTCCATGCAAAGGAGAGTCCCACCCGGACATGGGACGAAGTCTTCAATCTTGTATCTTCGTAGTCCAACAGTTCGACAAAGTATATAGTACGGCTGGCGGAGGACCCCCTAATCCAGGACTCCCTCACCCGGGGCTACACGCATGACATGCAAGACAAATTGGAAAACAAAGCAAGACAGTCAAGATCGATCCACGCATCACGGGGGCACGCCCCATGGCATGACGATGACTGTCACGCCGGATATACTAAAAACAAATCCGGTCGGGCCAAATACAACAGACCAGACTCATTTGAACTACGTCGTGATGTAGCCCGGCATAGAGTCGCCGCACACCCCCTATGCTTCACTGATGAAGTAATGGATCATGAATTCCCAGAAGGGTTTAAACCCATGAATATTGAATCATACGATGGTACAACAGACCCCGCGGCATGGATAGAAGATTTCTTTCTCCACATTCACATGGCCCGCGGGGATGATCTACACACCATCAAGTACCTCCCACTAAAACTCAAGGGACCAGCTCGGCATTGGCTGAATAGTTTGCCGGCAAACTCCATTGGAAGTTGGGAGAACCTGGCAGACGCATTCCTGGATAACTTCCAGGGCACTTATGTGCGACCACCGGATGCAGATGATTTAAGTCACATAACCCAACAGCCCGGAGAGTCAGCCACGAAATTGTGGACTCGGTTCCTCACTAAAAAGAACCAAATTGTCGACTGTCCGGATGTCGAAGCGCTAGCGGCCTTTAAGCATAACATCCGTGAAGAGTGGCTTGCCCGACATCTCTGCCAAGAAAAGCCGAAGTCCATGGTAGCCCTCACGACACTCATGACCCGCTTTTGTGCGGGCGAGGATAGTTGGTTAGCTCGTAGCAAGAACACAGCAAGCAATCTTGGCACATCAGAGGCCAGAGATAGCAACGAGAAGCACCGACGCCACAAACACAAGCGTCGCAAAAATGGTGATAATGCGGAAGACACGTCAGTCAATGCCGGATTCAGTGGCTGTAAGTCCGGTCAGCGGAAAAAGGCATTCAACAATAACAATTCGAGCCCGTCCAGTCTGGACCGCATACTCGATCGTCCATGCCAAATTCATGGCACCCCAGGAACACCAGCCAATCATACCAACAGAGAATGCTGGGTCTTTGATACGTCCATTTTGCATCATGCTTTTATATCAATATTTATTGCATTATGGGCTGTTATTACACATTATATCTCAATACTTAGGGCTATTCTATCTTATTTTACAAGGTTTACCATGAAGAGGGGGAATGCCGGCAGATGGAATTATGGCTGGAAAAGGAGCAAACATTGGAAACCTATTCTGCACAGCTCCAAAAGTCCTGAAACTCCACGAAACAACTTTTTGGATTTAATAAGAATTTCTGAGCGAAAGAAATAGGCCAGGGGGCCCACACCCTGTCTAGGAGACAGCCCCCCCTATAGGGCGTGCCCCCTATCTCCTGGGCCCCCTGGTGGGCCTCCGGCATCTATCTTCTGCTATATCATCACTTTTACCCCGGAAAAAATCATGGGCAAGCTTACGGGATGAAACTCCGCCGCCACGAGGTGGAACCTTGGTGGAATCAATCTAGGGCTTTGGCGGAGCTGTTCTGCCAGGGACACTTCCCTCCGGGAGGGGGAAATCATCACCAACGTCATCACCAACGTCATCACCAACGATCCTCTTATCGGGAGGGCGTCAATCTCCATCAACATCTTCACCAGCACCATCTCCTCTTAAAACCCTAGTTCATCTCCTATATCCAATCTTGTATCAAAACCACAAATTGGTACCTGTGGGTTGCTAGTAGTGTTGATTACTCCTTGTAGTTGATGCTAATTGGTTTACTTGGTGGAGGATCATATGTTCAGATGCAGTATGCATATTATTACTCGTCTTATTATGAACATGAATATGCTTTGTGAGTAGTTACGTTTGTTCCTGAGGACATGGGTGAAGTCTTGCTATTAGTAGTCATGTGAATTTGGTATTCGTTCGATATTTTGATGAGATGTATGTTGTCTTTTCCTCTAGTGGTTTTATGTGAACGTCGACTACATGCCACGTCACCATTATTTGGGCCTAGAGGAAGGCATGGGGAAGTAATAAGTAGATGATGGGTTGCTAGAGTGACAGAAGCTTAAACCCTAATTTATGCGTTGCTTTGTTAGGGGCTGATATGGATCCATATGTTTAATGATGTGGTTAGGTTTACCTTAATACTTCTTTTATAGTTGCGGATGCTTGCAATAGGGGTTAATCATAAGTATGGACTTGACTCTGAGATAGTAGCTACTTTTTGTGAATCTTTTGCTACTCATGTTGATCTCCCTAAAGAGAAGTGGTTTAAATATAATCCTCCTGTTGAAGTGAAAGTAGTTGCACCTATTACAGTCGAAGAAAAGACTATTACCTATAGTGATCCTATTGTTCCTACTGCTTGTGTTGAAAAACCTCCTTTTCCTATTAGGATAAAGGATCATGCTAAAGCTTCGACTGTTGTTCGTAAGAGTAATACGTACTTATACACCTCTTAAGAAAATTAATGTTGAACCTAGTATTGCTATGGTTAAAAATCTCTTGGATGAGGACTTAGATGGGCATGCTATTTCTTTCTCGGGTGAGACTCCTAATATTGCTAGACCTGATACTAAGACACTTAGACCTGTCATAGGCATGCCTGTTATTTCTGTTAAAATAGGAGATCATTGTTATCATGGCCTATGTGATATGGGTGCTAGTGCTAGTGCGATATAAAGAAATTATGCATGACATTGCACCCGTTGAATTAGAAGACATTGATGTTACTATTAAGCTTGCTAATAGGGATACCATTAAACCTATTGGGATTGTTAGAGATGTTGAAGTTTTGTGTGGGAAGGTTAAATACCCTGCTGATTTTCTTGTTCTTGGTTCCCCACAAGATGATTTTTGTCCCATTATATTTGGTAGACCCTTCTTGAATACTGCTAGTGCTAAGATTAATTGTGAAAAGAGTATTGTCACTGTTGGCATAGATGGTATGTCTCATGAGTTTAATTTCACGAAGTTTAGTAGATAACCTCGTGAAAGGGAACCACCTAGTAAGGATGATATTATTGGTCTTGCTTCCATTGCTATTCCTCCAACTGATCCGTTAGAACAATATTTGCTAGACCATGAAAACGATATGTTTATGAAGGAAAGGGAAGAAATAGATGAAGTGTTCCTTAAACAGGAACCTATGCTGAAACATAACCTTCCCGTTGAAATTCTTGGGGATCTCCCTCCACCCAAGGGAGATCCCGTGATTGAACTCAAACCATTACCTGATAATCTTAAGTATGCTTATCTTGATGAAAAATAAATATATCTTGTTATTATTAGTGCTAACCTTTCAGAGAAAGAAGAAGAAAGATTATTGAAAACTCTGAAGAAGCACCGAGCAGCTATTGGATATACTCTGGATGATCTTAAGGGCATTAGTCCCACATTATGTCAACACAAAATTTTAGTGGAGAAAGATGCCAAACCAGTTAGAGATCCTCAAAGACGATTAAATCCCAAGATGAAGGAAGTGGTAAGAAAGGAGATACTAAATCTCCTTGAGGCAGGTATTATTTATCCTGTTGCTGATAGTGAATGGGTAAGCCCTGTCCATTGTGTCCCTAAAAAGGGAGGTATTACAGTTGTTCCTAATGATAAAGATGAATTGATCCTGCAAAGAATTATTACAGGCTATAGGATGGTAATTGATTTCCGTAAGTTAAATAATGATACTAAGAAAGATCATTACCCTTTACCTTTTATTGATCAAATGCTAGAAAGACTATCCAAACACACACATTTTTGCTTTCTAGATGGTTATTCTGGTTTCTCTCAGATACCTGTGTCAGCGAAGGATCAATCCAGAACTACTTTTACTTGCCCTTTTGGTACTTTTGCATATAGACGTATGCCTTTTGGTTTATGTAATGCACTTGCTACCTTTCAAAGATGCATGATGGCTATATTTTCTGATTTTTGTGAAAAGATTTGCGAGGTATTCATGTATGACTTCTCCATCTATGGATCCTCTTTTGATGATTGTTTGAGCAACCTTGATCGAGTTTTGCAGAGATGCGAAGACACTAAACTCGTCCTGAATTGGGAAAAGTGTCACTTTATGGTTAATGAAGGCATTGTCTTGGGGCACAAGATCTCCAAGAGAGGTATTGAAGTTGATAAAGCCAAAGTTGATGCTATTGAAAAGATGCCATGTCCCAAGTACATAAAAGGTATAAGAAGTTTCCTTGGTCAAGCCGGTTTTTATAGGAAGTTCATTAAGGACTTTTCTAAAATCTCTAGGCCTCTGACTAATTTATTGCAAAAAGATATTCCTTTTGTCTTTGATGATGATTGTGTAGAAGCATTTGAAGTACTTAAGAAAGCTTTGATCACTGCACCTATTATTCAGCCACCTGATTGGAATTTACCTTTTGAAATTATGTGCGATGCTAGTGATTATGCTGTAGGTGTTGTTTTAGGGCAAAGAGTCGATAAAAAATTGAATGTTATCCAGTATGCTAGTAAGACTCTTGATACTGCCCAGAGAAATTATGCTACTACTGAAAAAGAGTTCTTAGTAGTTGTGTTTGCATGTGATAAGTTTTGACCTTATATTGTTGATTCCAAAGTTACTATTCACACTGATCATGCTGCTATTAAATATCTTATGGAAAAGAAAGATGCTAAGCCTAGAATCATTAGATGGGTTTTCTTGGTCCAAGAATTCGACTTGCATATTATTGATAGAAAGGGAGCTAAGAACCCCGTTGCAGATAACTTGTCTAGGTTAGAGAATGTTCTTGATGACCCACTGCCTATTAATGATAGCTTTCCTGATGAACAATTAGCGGTCGTCAATGCTTCTCGTACTGGTCCTTGGTATGCTCATTATGCTAATTACATTGTTGCTAAATATATACCGCCTAGTTTCACATACCAGCAAAATAAAAAGTTCTTTTATGATTTAAGACATTACTTTTGGGATGATCCACACCTTTATAAAGAAGGAGTTGATGGTGTTATTAGACGTTGTGTGCCTGAGCATGAACAGGAACATATTCTACATAAGTGTCACTCTGAATCTTATGGAGGACACCACACTGGAGATAGAACGGCACACAAGGTACTACAATCTGGTTTTTTTATTGGCCTACTCTCTTCAAAGATGCTCGTAAGTTTGTCTTATCCTGTGATGAATGTCAAAGAATAGGTAACATTAGTCGACATCAACAAATGCCTATGAGTTATTCTCTTGTTATTGAACCGTTTGATGTTTGGGGCTTTGATTATATGGGACCTTTTCCTGCCTCTAATGGTTATACACATATTTTAGTTGCTATTGATTACGTTACAAAGTGTGTAGAAGCTATTCCAACTAGTAGTGCTGAACATAACACTTCTATTAAAATGCTTAAAGAAGTTATTTTTCTGAGGTTTGGAGTCCCTAGATATCTTATGACTGATGGTGGTTCACATTTTATTCATGGTGCTTTCCGTAAGATGCTTGCTAAGTATGATGTCAATCATAGAGTAGCATCTCCTTATCATCCGCAGTCTAGTGGTCAAGTAGAGTTGAGCAATAGAGAGCTCAAATTAGTTTTGCAAAAGATTGTGAATAGATCTAGAAAGAATTGGTCCAAAAAACTTGATGATGCATTATGGGCCTATAGAACTGCATACAAAAATCCTATGGGTATGTCTCCTTATAAGATGGGTTATGGAAAAGCGTGTCATTTACCTCTTGAACTTGAACATAAAGCATATTGGGCTATTAAAGAGCTCAATTATGACTTCAAACTTGCCGGTGAGAAGAGGTTGTTTGATATTAGCTCACTTGATGAATGGAGAACCCAAGCCTATGAGAATGCCAAGCTTTACAAAGAAAAAGTCAAACGCTGGCATGATAAGAGGATACAAAAGTGTGAGTTTAACGTAGGAGATTATGTGTTATTATTCAACTCTCATTTAAGATTTTTTGCAGGAAAACTTCTCTCAAAATGGGAAGGTCCCTACGTTATCAAGGAGGTCTATCGTTCTGGTGCTATAAAAATCAACAACTTCGAAGGCACAAGTCCAAGGGTGGTTAACGGTCAAAGAATTAAACACTATATTTCAGGTAATCCTATCAATGTTGAAACTAATATTATTGAAACCATAACCCCTGAGGAATACATAAGGGACACTTTCCAGAATGTTCCAGACTCCGAAAAGGTATAGGTATGTGGTACAGTAAGTAAACCGACTCCAAAACGACTTTAATGGCAATTTTTATCAGTTTTCGAATATTTAAGAATTTTAGGAAGAAATAAGTAGTCCGAAAGGGACACGAGGCTCCCACAAGAGAGGAGGGTGCCCCCCTGTAGGGCGTGCCCCCCTGTCTCGTGGGCACCTCGTGTGCCTCCCAGACTTCGTTTTTTTGCATGTTACGTATTTTGGTCGGTAAAAATTCATTATATATAATCCCGAAGGTTTTGACCACCGTATCACGCAAATATCCTCTGTTTTCGTTTCGAGCTGTTCCTGTAGCAGATTTGGAGCAAGATGTCGTCCCAAGATTCGGAGGGAGAGAGCTATATGGCTGACTATATCGCAAACCCAAAAGTATATGGGGATGTGGAACATTATAGCTGTACCACAGAGGAAGAAGAAGACTATGATCCAAAGGGGAAGGAGGAGACAAGCTCCGATGAAGAGGACGATCCACTACCCCAACCTGGTGATATGCATGTGGAGTTCAAGAAGTCAAGCCTCCCTAAGGTCCAATCTATCCCACCATGTTTTTTGCAGGATGGCAAGGCAGCACTATGCAAAAAGATAATGAAACTTGAGCTCGAGAATGAGGATCTGAGGGAGGAAAATTTTAGCCTCGGACGCAAGCTAGAGAAGAAAAATGCGACAACTCCACCTTCACCACCTCCGAGGAAACAATCACATGGGTATGGGAACTCCCCTTGGCAAATGCCAAGCTTGGGGGAGGTGCCCCGGTATCGTATCACCATCACACTTCTATCTTTACCGCTTTATTTAGTTTGATCCTTTTAGTAGTATCTTGATCTAGTAGTTTGAAGTTTTGATATCAAGTAGTTTTGAGTTTTGCATTGTGATCTCTTTTTGTAATCGAGTCCGTGTGCTATCTATAATAAAGATTAGTGTTGAGTCAAGGGCTTTGCTATGTTGCTATGATCTTGAGAAAGTAGAAAGAATAAAAGCGTTCGTATTGATCTTATGGATAGTGATAACTTCACACATAGAAAGTATGAGGCATAAAAATTGTTGAGAGTTGATGAACGTAGCCTTGGTCATCGTTGCAATTAATAGGAAGTGATAAGGAAAGAGGGGTTCACATATAAATATATTATCTTGGACACCTTTTATGATTGTGAAGCACTCATTTAGTATGACATGCTAAAAGAGTTGATGTTTGACAAGGAAGACAATGTAATGGTTTATGTTTTCCGACATCTCAGTTAAAGTATATTGTCATTGACCTTCCAAACATGTTGAGCTTGCCTTTCTCCCTCATGCTAGCCAAATTCCTTGCACCAAGTAGAAATACTACTTGTGCTTCCAATTACCCTTAAACCCAGTTTTGCCATGAGAGTCCACCATACCTACCTATGGATTGAGTAAGATCCTTCAACTAAGTTGTCATCGGTGCAAGCAATAAAAATAAGCTTTGTACGAAATATTAGTGCGGAGAAAATAAGCTTTGTACGAACTTGTTGTGGAAGTAATAAAAGCGACGAACTGCATAATAAAGGTCCACATACAAGGGGCAATATAAAATGACGTTCTTTTGCATTAAGATTTCGTGCATCAACCCTAAATGCGCATGACAACCTCTGCTTCCCTCTGCGAAGGGCCTATCTTTTACTTTATGTTTTTACTTTATGCTTGAGTCAAGGTGATCCTCACCTTTCCCTTTTTATTTTATCCTTTGGCAAGCTCCTCTTGTTTGAAAGATCATGATATATATGTCCAACTGGATGTAAGTTGGCATAGGCTATTATTGTTGACATCACCTAAAGGTGAATACATTGGGAGGCAACACAATAAGCCCCTATCTTTCTCAGTGTCCGGTTGAAACTCTATAACCACAAGTACTGCGTGAGTGTTATCAATTATAGGAGACTACGAGATAGTTGAGTATGTGAGCTTGCTGAAAAGCTCTATTATTGACTCTTTCTGATGTTACGATAAATTGCAATTGCTTCAATGACTGAGATTATAGTTTGTTAGTTCCCAATGAAGTTTTTGAACCATACTTGACATTGTGAATTGCTTGTTACTTGAGAATAGGAAATCATATGGCAAAATCTATATATGTTGTTGTTATTAGAATGATCATGATGCCCTCATATCTTTATTTAATTTTTATCGACACCTCTATCTCTAAACATGTGGACATATTTTTCGATTATGGCTTCCGCTTGAGGACAAGCGAGGTCTAAGCTTGGGGGAGTTGATATGTCCATTTTGCATCATGCTTTTATATCAATATTTATTGCATTATGGGCTGTTATTACACATTATATCTCAATACTTATGGCTATTCTCTCTTATTTTACAACGTTTACCATGAAAGAGGGGGAATGCCGGCAGCTGGAATTCTGGCTGGAAAAGGAGCAAACGTTGGAAACCTATTCTGCACAGCACCAAAAGTCCTGAAACTCCACGAAACAAATTTTTGGATTTAATAAGAATTTCTAAGTGAAAGAAATAGGCCAGGGGCCCACACCCTGTCCAGGAGACAGGGGGGCATCCCCCCCTATAGGGCACGCCCCCTCTCTCCTGGGCCCCCTGGTGGGCCTCCGGCGTCCATCTTCTGCTATATCATCACTTTTACCCTCGAAAAAATCGTGGGCAAGCTTACGGGATGAAACTCCGCCACCACGCGGCGGAACCTTGGCGGAATCAATCTAGGGCTCTGGCAGAGCTGTACTGCCAGGGAAACTTCCCTCCGGGAGAGGAAATCATCGCCAACGTCATCACCAACGTCATCACCAAAGATCCTCTCATCGGGAGGGGGTCAATCTCCATCAATATCTTCACCAGCACCATCTCCTCTCAAAACCCTAGTTCATCTCTTGTATCCAATATTGTATCAAAATCACAAATTGGTACCTGTGGGTTGCTAGTAGTGTTGATTACTCCTTGTAGTTGATGCTAATTGGTTTACTTGGTGGAAGATCATATGTTCAGATCCTTTTTGCATATTATTACTCCTCTGATTATGAACATGAATATGCTTTGTGAGTAGTTACATTTGTTCCTGAGGACATGGGTGAAGTCTTGCTATTAGTAGTCATGTGAATTTGGTATTCGTTCGATATTTTGATGAGATGTATGTTGTGTATTCCTCAAGTGGTGTTATGTGAACATCGACTACATGACACTTCACCATTATTTGGGCCTAGAGGAAGGCATGGGGAAGTAATAAGTAGATGATGGTTTGCTAGATTGACTGAAGCTTCAACCGTAGTTTATGCGTTGCTTCGTTAGGGGCTGATATGGATCCATATGTTTAATGTTGTGGTTAGGTTTACCTTAATACTTCTTTTGTAGTTGCGGATGCTTGCAATAGGGGTTAATCATAAGTGGGATGCTTGTCCAAGTTAGGGCAGTACCCAAGTACTGGTCCACCCACATATCAAAAATTATCAAAGTACCGAACGCGATTCATATGAACGTGATGAAAACTAGCTTGACGATAATTCCCAATGTGTCCTCGGGAGCTCCTTTATCATTATTAGAAATTGTCCAGGCTTATCCTTTGCTACATAAAGGATTGGGCCACCTTGCTGCACTTTATTTACTTTATTTACTTGTTGCTGGTTACTATTTATCTTATCACAAAACTATCTATTACCTACAATTTCAGTGCTTGCAGAGAAAACCTTACCAAAAACCGCTTATCATTTCCTTCTGCTCCTCGTTGGGTTCGACACTCTTACTTATTGAAAGGACTACGATAGACCCCCTACACTTGTGGGTCATCAGTCTTCAAACAAGCCGGTAGGTCAGGTGCCGAAAAGAAGGAGAAGGAGTCTCAAAGCGATGACGATGACGAGGAGCCCGATCACCAAACACAGGTGGACAAAAGAAATTTCCCCCGCAAATCAAAACGGTGAACATGATAAACCCCACCCATGTTCCCAAGCTGGAACGGATGTGCACTCTTAGGGATGACGACTTAACGAAGCCAGTCGCCCCACAATATAAACTATGGCTGATCACTTTCGATTGTACGGATCATCCGGCCAATACCAATCAGGGCAATTCAGCCGCACTAATCCTTGACCCAATAATTGTCGGGTTCCACCTCACATGAGTCCTTATGGACGGAGGCAGCAGTCTAAACCTGCTATATCAAGAGATAATGCACAAGATGGGTATTGATCTTTCGATGATCAAGCCCACTAAAACCACCTTTAAAGGTGTTATACCAGGTGTGGAGGCCCGTTGTACAGGCTCCATCACTCTGGAGGTAGTCTTCGGATCACCAGACAATTACCGTACCAAAGAGTTAATCTTCGACATCGTCCCTTTTCGCAGTTATTATCACGCACTACTCGGACGAACCGTGTTTGCTTGATTCAACGCGGTGCCACATTATGCCTATCAAAAGCTCAAGATGCCCGGTCCACGCGGCATCATAAGAGTTAATGGCAAGGCCGAACTCCCCCTTTGTGTTGAAGAGCATACCGCCGCCTTAACAGTAGAAGCAACGAGTAGCATCCTTAAACCAAACCTCGAGTCGAAGGCCAAGCTCCCGGACACCGTCAAGGGAATCCAGACTACTTTGCGGTAGGATAGCCCGGCTCATCCGGAGCTCAATTAAAACACTCTGGTAGTAAACGGAGGCACAACTAGGATAGGCCACACAATGCGGCTTAACCGCTCCGTGGCACATAATAAATATCTTTTTGTACTTTCTTTGCAGGTCCACTTTTGTGTAGGCCAGGACTGGCGACATGGAAACAGCTGGAGTGCGTAAGGGAATCCTTAGATATGCCCCTTGAAGACCATCCGATTACACTTCGGATCCGCACATAGCCTCCTCCCGCTTGACCTCTACAGGTTCCGAAGTCATATTTCTTTTTATCACAATACTTGTATTCATACGCATCGAGGTGTTATTCAATTACAACATGAAGCTTTATATGACGCTTATCCGTTGTTGTTTCTTATTGACACTCTTCGTCAAAGGGCATCCATACATCGCGATATGCCTTAATATGCCAGGGCTTCATTCTACCCACAATAACGGCAATAAAGTCCGAACACCTTCGCGGACGTTCGGCACCCCGAACTTATAGCATTATATGCATCCGCTACGAATCATGTGTTGAGTCAATAGTTTGGTTTGCCTGGCTCCCATGTTTTGCTACCTTACGTTCCGCTATATCGGCTAAGGCGGCACAGGGAGAACTACTGCGATTGTGTCCCGGTTCTTCCGGACGATCGCCTCAGTAGAGAAAGCCGAAAACTGATTGTCATGATACGGCGAGAGCTGGTCAGCTGTTCGAGAGGTTGTAAAATCTTTAAGGATTTCTTCCGCATAATGCCATAAGTAATGCAGCGTGCGATGGATCGGCTTTTCTTCCGATCAGGTGCTTATAGAGCCCCAAGTGCGGTCTTCTGAACACCAGGGGCTGCGCCTACCTTCCTTTTGTCAAACTCCTATGGCTAAGTGAGAGTGATAAAGCCCTATAGTCTGATTGCCTGGTTCGTTGTGCTGAACACCTCCTTCAAGGACCCAAAACTAGGATAAAGAGTGCTCAGGTTTATCCCGAACACCCCTGTACTTCCTACGTGGGGGCAGAAGCCGACGATTGGCCAACTCTCAGGATTAATATATAAAACGGCCGCGCAAGAGGAAAAACTTTCAAATAACAGGCAATAAATAATAGAAATGACCTTGTTCAACATTACAAAGGACAACATGACTGTATTCATGGAAATATAATGTCCTTGGTGCATTGCTTCGCTGCAAGGCGGGATCGTTTTAGGACACTATCATAATATAATTCGGGCTTGCGGTGCTCCTTCCCCTCCGGCGGTCCCTCGGTCATCAGCTTTTCAGCATCCATCTTCCCCCAGTGCACCTTTGGGTGGGCGAAGGCCATTCGCGCACCCTCCATACAGACCGACCGCTTGATGACTTCGAGTCGAGGGCAGGCACTCACAAGCCGCTTCACGAGCCCGAAGTAGCAGCTTGGAATCGGCTCGGCAGGTCATAGCAGGATAATTAAATCCTTCATGGCTAGTTCGGCCGCCTTATGCAGTTCGATCAGCTGCTTCAGCTGATCGGCAAATGGCACTGGATAATTCGGCGCCAAATACTGCGACCAGAAGAGCTTCTTTGCAGTACTCTTTTCTTCGGCTCGGTAGAATTGGGCGGTGTCAGATATGCTGCGTGGCAGCTCCGCAAATACCCCTGGAGAAATCCGAATTCAAATTAGTCAGCATGATTTTCTCCCTTCAAATACCTGCTTTACATAGAAAAATCCTTACCCGCTACGATCTTGCTCACTTCCTGGATTTCCTTCAAGGCACCTTGGGCTTCCCCCCGGGCATCACATGTGGCTTGGCGAGCTTGAGAGAGTTCAGAGTCTTTCCCCGCTAAACTCTCCTCCAAGGTCTCGCATTTCTTCAAGGCCTCTTGAAGCTCTTGCTCAGCTTCAATAACCCTGGCCTCGTGCTTTTCGCGAAGAGCCTACTCTGCGGCTGCCTTCTTTTCGGCTTCGGCCACAACGTTCTTAAGAGCCTCAATTTCGACCGTCCCCCTTGAGCACATCATAAAAATATTTTTATCATGTTAACTTATTCATTTGCGCTAATGCAAACAAGGTTTTTGCATACCTTGGTTATCCTCCAGCTGTTTCTTCATTCGCCCGAGTTCTTCTTCGGCCCGCTCCAGACTCTGCTTCAGTCCGGAGACTTCCATAGTATGAGAGGCGGCAGTCGCTACAGACGCCTGCTTATAAACTAAAGAGAGGGATAGATGCCATAAAGTAAGTCTCCTACGAACATAAATTAGATCCTCTGTCTGGTTCTTCCACCGAACAGTGTATCAGGGGCTACTACCTATATTATGTCATTCTTCAAAACCTCACAAAACATACCTCAAAGCCCGTTATAAGGCTGATACAGGCTTCATTCAGTCCACTCTTAGTGGACTGAATCTTCTCAATCACCGCACCCATAAGGGCATGGTGTTCTTCAATGATGGATGCGCCCTTCAGCGCCGCCGATAAAGTATTCGGCACCTCTGGTTGGACAGAGGTTGCCGGTGGAAGGCGCACCACCTCCAGTCAAGGGAGGCTGCCTGCCTAATTCCGGAGCCGCATCGGTCTCCGAAACTGTATCTGGCTGTGGGCCGGATTCGGGATAACCCCCTCCGTCTATGTCCATGGGGGCCTTTTCTCCTGTGTGTCCGGTCACCAAGGTTTGACCCCCTGGCGCTGCCTTGACATTCTTGTCACCCCCTCCTTTGGCCTAGGTCCCTTTGGGACGATGCCTCGGTGTCACTCACGTGTGTCAGGAGGGGGCCTTTGGGGTGTCCCGCTGTCCATAGCATCTGAGCTCAGTAAATCCTCTGATGAGGATTGTTTGGTGCGGGACCTTGCCGGACTGCAAAAAGTATGGATCAATGATTAAAATGTCATGACCATGGCGAGTCTGGATGCGCAAACGTGTTCGGATTTTATACTCACGAGTTCACTAGGGGCTGGGCCCTGGGATTCCACTCCGGGCTGCTGTCGACAGTGGTAGTGGACTCCTTCGGAAGGGGAGTTTTTCCATTCTTAGGCAACTCGGCCTCCAAAGTTGTGGAGGCCGTCCTTTTCTTTCACCCCCTCGCTGGGGATTGGTCTTCCTCCTCTTCCTCGTCCTCTCTGGAGGAAGAGCGGGCATCGGAGTCTTTGGATATCGTATCTGAAGTACCACGGCGATGAAGGCCGCCCCTGGTCTTTTTGGCCTCCTTCTCGGCCTTCTTCTTCGGCACCTTGTAAGGCGCCAGGACCAGCATCTTCGTCAGAAGTGGGCCGGACGGTTCTTCCGGTAGTGGGGCCGGACAGTAGATCCGCCCCGCCTTCTTCGTCCAGCCCTAGGAGAGTTATGGAAAACACATTAGACGTTTCCCTTAGGTTATGCGAATAAAACGTATGACTTGCCAACGTATAATAACTTACCGAACTTGCAGGGCGGAATAGTTGGTACCCGCGGTCCTCGGCTGAGTCCGACCATGATTTTCCAGACTTGAAAAGCACCTTCTAGATGTCTTTGTGTGAGGAGCCAAAGAGCTCTAGCAGGGTTTGGTGCCTGGCCGGGTCGAATTCCCATAAATTGCAAGCCCTGTGTTGACAAGGAAGGATTCGGCGAACTAACATCACCTGGACTACATTAACAAGTTTGATATTCTTGTGTTCCATATCCTTGACGCGCGTCTGGAGCACTAGAAATTCGTCAGACGAAGACAATTTCAGGCCCTTCTTGGGCCAGGACGTAAGCCACAGGGGAGCTCCGAATCGGAATTCGAGAGCTGCGGCCCATTTTGGGTCGCGTGGCTCGGTGACGTAGAACCACTGCTGCTGCCACCCTTTGACGGAATCATTAAAAGTACCTGATGGCCATGTGACATTGGGCATCTTGCTCACCATGGCACCTCCGCATTCGGCGTGCTTGCCGCTTACCACCTTAGGCTTCACGTTAAAGATCTTCAGCCATAAGCCGAAGTGTGGCGAGATGCGGAGAAAGGCCTCACACACAACGATGGATGTCGAGATGTTGAGGAAGGAATTGGGGGATAGATCATGAAAATCGATCCCGTAGTAATACATGATGCCACGAACGAATGAGTGGAGGGGAAACCCTAGACCAGGACAAAGTGAGGGAGGGATACAACCCTCTCGTGGGGTTCCGGGGTTGGGACGATTTGTCCCGCCATCAAGAGACGATGGCTGATGTTCTTGGCCAGATACCCGTCCTTCCGAAGCTTTTTGATATCCTTCTCCCGGACGGTAGAGGCCATCCACTTGCCTCCTGCTCCGGATCCGAACATTTTCGGAGGGTCTTTGTGTGCAGAGAAGACGACTGCATGGGCGCTGGAGCTCGAGCGAGATAGAATGGATAAGCAGAGGAAGAAGAAGGCGTGGGTGAAAAAGGGGAGTCCTTATCTCCTTATAAAGGCACCAGGGATCCTGCGCCTCCCCACTTCCCCAATAAACTCGCTTATTCCCCAAGCGCCGTGTTGATGGCACGGTTGGGTTACCCACACCCGTATTAATGAGGATCCCGTAATAAGGGGACACGATCTCTGCTTCGATAGGACGTGCCAATAAAACCGCCTCACGATATGTGCAGTAGCAGGTTGAGAAAAACGGTTTGAATAGTGATCGGGCCGCAGCGTGGTGTCACGATATGAAAAGCTGTCAGCAGATTAGATTTGTGGAATATTGTGCTCTCTACGGTGGTATGTGGAAATTGTTTTGCAAAGTCGAACACGATCCTCGTGTTCAAAATCTTCTATGGAGTATTCGCAGAAGGAACCAGCAATGCCGAAGACAATCTGCACGCCGGACTCATCGTCATTGAAACCTGGTCCAGGGGCTACTGAGAGAGACCTGGATTAGGGGGTCCTCGGACAGCCGGACTATATGCTTATGCCGGACTGTTGGACTATGAAGATACAAGATTGAAGACTTTGTCCCGTGTCCGGGTGGGACTCTCCTTTGCGTGGAAGGCAAGCTTGGTAATTCAAATATGTAGATATCCTTCTCTATAACCGACTCTCTGTAACCGTAGCCCCCTCTGGTGTCTATATGAACCGGAGGGTTTAGTCTGTAGGACAACAACAATCATGATCATAGGCTAGCTTCTAGGGTTTAGCCTCTATGATCTCGTGGTAGATCAACTCTTGTAATACTCATATCATCAAGATCAATCAAGCAGGAAGTAGGGTATTACCTCCATCGAGAGGGCCCGAACCTGGGTAAACATTGTGTCCCCCGCTTCCTGTTACCATTAGCGTTAGACGCACAGTTCGGGACCCCCTACCCGAGATCCGCCGGTTTTGACACCGACAACGTCCGCCATGCCCCCGCCCGTCCGCGGTAGGCGACGCCAGAGGCAGTCACCGCCGGAACTAGTGTTTGGTTTTTCACCAGAAGGCAGACGGAGGGAGGAGGCATTCTATCTGTCTTTAGATGGCAATGCGGAGATCGGGGACTTGTTGGAGCGCGACCGCCTGGCGGAGGAGCAGGAGTTGTTGGAGCGTGACCGCCTGTTGGAGGAGCAGCGTATCACCGATTTGCGCCGCCAGCGGGACATGGAGCAGCAGCGCACCGACGCTCTAAGTTGCGAGCAGAGCACCTGCTACTGGGCCGACTACGTGGAGGCCGGCGCCCGGCAAATAGCCCTAGAGGCTGTCTGGCACGCACGCGTTTGCGACGCCGATTTTTACTACCAGCTCGTCAAGTGGGTTTCCCGCTTGCAAGCCGAAGCTTCGGTGGACCACGCCGGCATGGAAAGGGCCAACACGTGCGAGCAACGCGCCCTATTGCACCTCTGGCAAGTCTGAGGCGAGGCACAGGACGCCGGTGCCGGCGTTTAGCGTGTACCGCAGATGGCGGCCGGCATCGTCTAGTTAGCTAAGAGTAAGTTAGTAATTGTATGCTACTAGAGTATTAGTGGGAGTAGATAGTTAACTTGGCTATGATGGTTGTCAACATGGAAGTTCAGTACTCTATATGTGGATCAGACCTGTTACTTTGCTCTGAATGTTGAACTTTCCATTTGAACGCATGGAATGGGCTGTTATTTTTTTAAATGGGTTGTATTTGTCCTCCACGGGTTTAGAGGCTGACTTGTGGACCTACCAAGTTGATGCGTACACAATTAGGAGATGATTGTACGTGGAGAGGATGACAATAGGGACCCGCCAAGGTCATGGCAGTACGCAAGCAAGTGCCTCCTTATTTCAAGCCAATAAAAAATGGCTCCTCCTAGTGGATTTCTGACATCTGGGTCCCATGCCATTGTCAATGTAGTCAATAAACGAGAGAATTGCACAACGAGCGGCTCACACCAGGGACCCAGCAGCTCGCCCAGTTATTTTTGTTTTGGGTTAATTTGATAAATGCCACTCCAAATCTGGTGTTTCCGAGAAATGCCACTGCAATTTCCAAACTTTGAAAAATGCCATTTCATGCCATTTCTTGTGGCATTTTTCGAAGTCTAGAGTGGCGTTTTTCAAAGTTTGCAAACTGCAGTGGCGTTTTTCAAAGTTTGCAAAAATTGCAGTGGCATTTTTCAAAGTTTGGAAATTGCAGTGGCATTTTTATGAATTGGCATAATTGGAGTGGCATTTATCTAATTTGTTTTTGAGACGGAAGCAGGGTGTCAACTGGGCTGTGCGGGACACTCTGGCATATCTAGACAACCTTTTCTCTTATGTTTACCACAGACCAGCCCAGTAGTTATTTTTTCTATCTAAAAATGGCTAGCCCAGTTCTTTTGTGATTTGTCAAGTAAGTCGCGTTATCAGGCCTGTTGGGCTGGAAATCTTTCAAGACTAGGAGAGCTTCATTCGGCTGACTGAGAAAATGGCCTATCAGTAATGAGAAATGAGCAGTACATTTTTAAAACACATGAAACCGGCAATTTGTTTCAAATATGTTTTTTTTTCATTTCGAGATTTTAAATTGCGTTGACTTTTATGCGTGGACAATTTATTGGATTTTATATTGATATACATTTAATTTTAAAATCAGTCTGAATGTGACTCGAAATTTCGGGATTAAAAATAGTTCAGACTGCAGCGACATATGCAAAATTTTGTATAATTTTTTAACCGTGGCCACAATATGGGCTGTAATGCTAACAAAAAGAATATGAGCTCCAAAAAAACGTAAGAATTAGCAAATGGGCTGTAAATTATTAGAAATAATGGCAGATGGCCTATATGCTGTTTTCCACAGATTTGAGGCTTTCCTAAAAAAAGGTTGACGCACAAGCAGTGACTGTTGGATGTCCATCCAACGGCCGTCGTGCTTCTTCAATTTCTGCTCTTCCTGCTCCAGCCGCTCAAACAAGCATCGGAGGGACTGCCTGCTCCCTCCTCCCCACGGCCGGCTGTGCTGCCGCGCATGCCTCACCCCCCAGCGTACTCCCGTCGCTGGCCTAGCCATCCCTCTACTCACCCACACCTGCTGTTATTCTCCGGCGACGGCAGACGAACCAGTAAACCCTTGTACATTCGTACTCCCCTCCGCGTGGGAAACAACTGCCGAGTCTTCCCTGGCTCCGTGTCGTTCCCTTCCTAGGCCTCGCCGTCGTCTACCGCCCTGGTGCTCTCGGCGTGGCGTGGTCAACGTGGTCAACGACCGACATGCATCTGAAGTGGACTGTACATGGAGAGGCTGACAGCTGGGTCCACGGCCGCACGCATGGAAATGCCTCCTTATTACGCGCAAAATAATGATTCCTCCACCTGACATCTGGGACCCATAGAAAGGGCATCTGTATTTCATGAAAAAAACGTTACCGCCGCTGACAGCTCGGACCCACCAATTATATCTTTGCACGCAAGGAAGTGCCTCCTTATTACGCACAAAAAAATGAATACTCCCCCTGCTAGTTGGGACCCACCATGGTGGGAGGCTGACTTGTGGGCCTACTAAGTTGACTGGGACGGAGGCCTTTGTCAACTTTAGTCAATATGAACGATTCTAGCTCCAGTGACCGTACAATGTCCATCCAACGGCCGTAGTGCTTCTTCTACCTCTGGTCTTCTTCCTCCAGCCACCCAAAGCAGTGTCGGTCGTGCCGCAACCTCCTGCCTCTTGTGGCCGACTGTGATGCTGCGGAGGCCTCACCGCCTCCTACTACTCCCACCACTGGCCAGGCCACCCTCTACTCACCACACCCCCTGTTATTCTGCAGGGATGGCAGCCTCACACCACAGCCGAACCAGTGGACCCTCGTACTCCTCTCCGCGTAGGCATCCACTGCCGCGTCTTCCCCGGCTCCGCGTTATCCCCTTCCTAGGCCTCGTCGTCGTCCACTGCCGTGGTGCTCTCGGTGCGGCGTGGTCAACATGGTCAACGACTGACTTCCATCGGAAGAGTACTGTATGTGGAGAGGCTGACAGCTGGGTCCACGGCAGCCGCAAGGAAGTGCCTCCTTATTACGTGCAGAATAATCATTCCTCCACCTGATAGCGGGGACCCACCGGACGGGCCACCGTATTTCGCGAATAAAACATTTCCCCCTGACTGCTGGGACCTACCAGCTACATCTTCGCATGCAAGGAAGTGCGTCCATATTACGGGCAAAAAAAATGATTCGCCCCCTGACTGCTGGGACCCACCAGCTACATCTTCGCATGCAAGGAAGTGCGTCTGGGCAAAAAAAAACGATTCGCCCCCCTAACTGCTGGGACCCACCAGCTACAACTTCGCACGCTAGGAATTGCGTGACAGTCGGAACCCACCTGGTCGAAGCGTACGTAGCATTGGCATTCTGGTCACGAACGTGTACGTACATAGTAGTCAATGTAGAGGTGCGCACGTGTTGTAGTAGAGGCGCGCACATAGCATGTACACGTACATACAACGGCCAGGGTGCAAGAAAGTAAATACGGCCATGTACGTACATACGGGCGGGGTCTCGAACGCCTACTTGTGCATACGTACGGCCAGGGCTCGTGTACATGGCTGGGTCGGAATGGAGAAACTGCGTCGTCATCGTGTTGATGGGGAGGCAACGGAATGCGTCATGTTCATGGGGAGGCAACGGAATGTGTCATGTTCATCGGGAGGCAACAGAACACGTGGGAGCCAACCGGCTTGGACGGAACAGGCGATGGGAACGAGGCCTGGCATACCGCAGAACGGAGGAAACGGCCTTGTGTTCGACCGGCCACGTTCGAAATGGGATCATGTTCATCGGGAGGGGTCTGGCGTACCGCAACACGGAGGAAACAGACCTCCTACGGTTGAAACGGGGGTCCTGTTGATCGGGAGGGGTGTGGCGTGCCACAAAACGGACGAAACGGACTTGTGTTGGAGCGCTACGGTCGAAATGGGGGTCCTGTTCATCGGGAGGGGTGTGGCGTACCACAAAACGGGACTCCACGAGATACTGTTCATCTCCACCATCGACCTCCTCCAGCCTCCACGGGCTACTGTTCATCCACCGTCGACCTCCTCCAGCCTCCACCTGCGACTGTTCATCCACGAGCTCCTATTCATCCAGCCTCCACCGTGCGCTACTCCACCGGCTACTGTTCAACCACCCCTCTCCATGGGCTCCTATTCAACCACCCCTCCATGGGGCTACTGTTCATCCACCCCTCCACCGTCTACTGTTCATCCAGCCCTCCACGGGGTCCTGTTCATCCAGCCCCAACTGGCTCGATCAATCGGGGTCTTGTTCATCCAGAGGCAACGCCACGGGGTCCTGTTCATCCACCCCCAC
>NC_041393.1:84929251-84930268 GCF_002162155.2 Triticum dicoccoides | reverse complement strand
GCTCACTGTTCATCTAGAGGCAGCATCGATCGGCTTCAGTTAGTAGCAGTAGAGAAGGAATCACTCGATCGGGTTCAGTTAACAGCCATCGATCGATCGCTCGGGTTCAGTAACGCGTAGCCTGCAGTGCAATCGCCTGGGTTCAGTTAGATCCCAATGCGCCGCTCGGGTTCAGTTAGAGCCAACGCCTCACACACACGCGCGTATTTGTATGAGAGAAACGTGCATCGCTCGGCCCCCGACCTCCCACCGTAACCGGGAACTCACTGAAATTTTCCTCGCCCTCGCTTCTACCACGGTTTTTTCCATCATGGACGACCCAAAGAATGTCATGCAGCTGCGTCTCCGGCCCGCCTAGGATGAAAAACCCATTTTCTGTCATGATTTTTTGTCATAGAAGTAGGAGCCCACCACATCTATGATGATACCGGGCTTTGTCACAATTATGGTCATAGAAGTGTCATAAGTGTGACAGAAAAAAATTCGTTCGACCCAAAATGTCACGGATGTGTCTATTTTTTGTAGTGCTCGGCGCCGTCGAACGGAGACACGATGCATGTCCTCCCTTTCCGCCAGCGGCCGGGATGCGGCCGAATCAGTGACCAATGGTGTGAGAGGGAGAGAGGACACCGCAGCCTTGTGTTAGATACTCTAAAGAGAGACAAACCCAGGCAGGCAGGTTCCATAAAAATCACTTTATCTGTGTACGTGCCATTGAGCGATATAACTTTATTTAAAAATAAGCGCCAATGCATCAAGTTGAACTTTGTTTCGTGCACGCGTGGTACATGACCTCCGTAGGTAAACAACTGCTACACGCGTTCAAATTAGCACATGGGCTGCCATTTCGTACATAAACAAGCTCCACCGTGTACCCACGCGGGTGTGGCTGGACAAGAAGCGTGAGTACGTGCACGGTGCACCTATTCTCTTCTTGTATATGTACACCAGCTACGTGGGGTTGTGTGAGAGAGATACAAACGTAGAGAGATATAGTTTGTGGGTTCGTGAGAGTTT
>NC_041393.1:84888847-84928632 GCF_002162155.2 Triticum dicoccoides | reverse complement strand
GCCTACTAGAATGTGAGAGGGGACATGTGTAGTTTGTCTCTGTAGCATGGATACCTACCTACAGCGCTCGACTATCGGTGTGTGGTGGGGGGGGGGGGAGGGAGGCCTAATTAACTATAGAGGTACAATGGCTGTATATGTGTGGAGGAGGAGAGAGGCCTACCTCATGTATTAAGGGAATCGATCTACCTCATGTATTAAGGGAGATCGATCGGTATCCATGCATATGTGTAGGAGAGTAATAAGGTTGGGAGAGAGATAGAGCTAGAGTGTTGGAGGGGGTGGTAGTGGAGTTGCTTCTAACAAATGGTGGGAGAGGCTTGCTAGCGGAGGGTACGCCTGCAATATCAATAAGAAAGGGGATGGCTGCCTGTTTGTGCATGTGCATGTGAGAGACGGGTCGGGAGGCATGCACGAATGATGAGGGGGGACGATATGGTTGTGGTAAGCACACGTAACTACATAGGAAGATCAAACGTCCTTTGTCAGAGAAAGGAGAGACATAACTTGTGAGGTACGTCGATCAATGGGGGGGGGAATAGTTAAAGTCGGCCTAGGTATATGTTGGGAGATCGATTGGTATACATGCATGTGTGTGTTAGAAGCACATAAGGCACGGGGAGAAGGATAGAGAGAGAGGGATGCATCTAGGAGGTGGTGCGAGAGGCATACTATATCAAGGGGGAAGGAATGTGCGAGTACGAGATCGATGAAAAGAGTGGTGGGAGTGAGGCATGGACGGTGATAAGAGAAGAGGGGAAGCTTGTGTTTGTGCTAGGCACAGCTGGCTAGAGATGCATATCGGTCGACGTGTGCCGTAAAGAAGGAGCTGGGGGGGGGGCTACACACACCATGGGTGAACGACCTAAAGTGAAAAGACGAATTTGTGCGATGGAGTTAGAGAATGCTGAGGGAGGGTGAGAGTGATGCGGGCGTGTGCATGCATGAGAGAAAGTTAGCGCTAGGTACAAAGATAAGAGGATTGTGTGGGTGTAAAAGACGAATAGAGATCATACTTCATTATAAAAAGCGAATTCAGATATTTGAAGAATTTATCGTAGTGTTTTTAATCGACGCATGTGTGAATGTATATAATGGTGATACACATGGTGTGGTTATGAACAAGTTATACTACATATAATATATTTTATCTCTTCTCTTATAAAAAAACACCCCTGGATCATGTTGATGTTCTGCGGAACGCATGGGCATCTTGCTAGTACTACGTGTAATATATAGAACATTGATTATAATTTGGGCTAATGTGTGGCTTTTGCAGCACATGTATAAATACTTGTCATAATGTAGGGGGCGGGGCACTATACTTTGTGTGATAAACACAGTGTACTACTAATGTGTGGCTTTTGTAGCACATGTATAAATACTTGTCATAATGTAGGGGGCGGGGCACTATACTTTATGAATATATAGTTAGTACATCAAATGTACTATTATTTGGAATCAACATCAAGTGTATTCAAAAAATAAAATTCGAGTTCATGTAGTACACATAGTTCATATCAATATCTATAGTAATCATGTGGTGTGTTATTAAGGTAATGCACGAATGATGGTTGAAGTTGGCCACAATCATGATTGTAGATTCTTATTGAAATAGAGAAACGAACTCAAATTCAATTTGAATAGCAGCGGTAGTATAGACATTTGGAATGCACTGAAATGTTGGTATGAGTAGCTTACATGCATTATACAGAAAGCAAAAAAAATTAATTGGACATAACATGGATTCATACTCCCCCCTTCCATCTATATAGGGCGTAATGCATTTTTTAAGACCGCCTTTGACTATTGACAAGATTAATAGTACATGACATGCACAATGTGAAAATTATATAATTGAAAGCTCCTTTCACATGCGAATTTAACGATGTGCTTTGTGTAAGTTGCATGTCATATATTATTGCTGTAATATTTGGTCAAAGTTTGCATCAAAAAACGCATTAGGGCCTACATAGATGGAAGAAGGGAGTAGCTTTGAATAGCATTTGTATAGTAAAACGGGGCAAGACTCTCTCTTTGTGTGGTGTGAATAGTTTTAATTTTTTTCGTTTTCTTTTTGGTTGAGGGAAGTTTGAATTGATTTGGTACGTACAAGTACAATATTACACGTTAGGCTTGTCCTAAAATTCAACCCGCGCCTTGTTATATCCCAAAATTCAGATATCGTGCTCCCAAAACTGGTGCCTTCACAACCCGCGCCTTGCTATCCCGAAATTACAATGCGCGTGAAAACTCCCTCCAGCTGCCAAATCCCGACACACGAAATCCCCCGTCTAACCCTGAGCCGAAAGGGCCACTAGTTCAAATCGGTGGGGGTACTTTTGTAACACACCCTACATTTTGGACAAGCGTGTCCCTAAGTCATGGTTCACCCCCTCCCATCGCCTCCTTTTGGCCATTCGAAATCCCAGGCCGCCATAACCTCTCCACTCCAGCCGCGAAACCCCACACGCCTCCATCCGCCACCTCACCGCTGCCCAGCCGGAGCCTCTTCCCTGATGACGTTGTCCATCGCAACTGCTTGACGTCCCTCGTCCACCTCCCCGGATGCGGATCCGTCATCCATCTCGTCGTCCCGCCGATTTAGCCGCCCCGTCCTCCACCTCCAAGGAGCTGCTCCGATGATCGCCTCATCTATCCCGGCTGCTCCAACCCCACTGCTCCACCTTAACCTCCTCCACCGGAACCGCTGCATCCTCACCAACTCCTCGGACGAATCTGAGGCCTACTCGGCGCCACCAAATAGGTTCTACACTCATCGCATCGCACCTTGTCCTTAACTCTACCTCCCGGCGCTGACGGTGCTCCATCCCGCACCCCCATGGAGTGGCTACCTTGAAGTCGGCGCCACAGGCGACATCTCCACGACGGCTCTCCCCCAGTGCGAGGCCCCTTCGGTGGCGGCGCCCATACCAGCCGGATCTGCTGCTGCTGCTCCGGCTCTCGCTCGCTCGCGGTGCTGCTCCTGCTCCGGCTCTCGCTCGCGCTGCTGCTACTCTCCCCCTTGCTCATACTACTGCTCTGGTCTGATTTAACTACACTTCAGTCGAAGAATCGAATCTTGGGTCAGTCGATTTTCAGGGGGGGCTCGCCGGAGTTAAAGAAGAACCACCCGCAGCCGGGACGGGGGCTCACCGGAGATGTACCCCACTATCTATCTTAGGGTTCAGGGTGGGGGGCGGTGGGCCTAGAGGGCTGATACGTCTCCAACATATCTATAATTTTTGATTGTTCCATGCTATTATATTACCCGTTTTGGATGTTTATGGGATTTACTATACACGTTTATATCATTTTTCGGACTAACCAAATTAACCGGAGGCCCAACCCAAATTGCAGATTTTTTGCCTATTTCAGTGTTTCGTAGAAAAGGAATATCAAACGGAGTCCAAACGGAATAAACCTTTGGGAGAGTTATTTTTGGAACGGAAGCAATCCAGGAGACTTGGAGTAGACGTCAGGGAAGCTTTGAGGTGGCCACGAGGGTCAGGGGTGTGCTCTACCCCCTTGGGCACGCCCCCACCCTCGTGGGACCCCGGTGGCTCCCCCGACCGACTTATTTCGCCTATATATATCCATATACCCTAAAAACGTCGAGGAGCACCATAGATCGGGAGTTCCGCCGCCGCAAGCCTTTGTAGCCACAAAAAACAAATCGGGACCCTGTTCCCGCACCCTGCCGGAGGGGGGATCCTTCACCGGTGGCCATCTTCATCATCCCGGTGCTCTCCATGACGAGGAGGGAGTAGTTCACCCTCGGGGCTGAGCATATGTACCAGTAGCTATCTGTTTGATCTCTCTCTCTCTCTCGTGTTCTTGAGGTGATACGATCTTGATGTATCGCGAGCTTTTCTATTATAGTTGGATCTTATGATGTTTCTCCCCCTCTACTCTATTGTAATGGATTGAGTTTTTCCTTTGAAGTTATCTTATCGGATTGAGTCTTTAAGGATTTGAGAACACTTGATGTATGTCTTGCCGTGCTTATCTTTGGTGACAATGGGATATTCACGTGATCTACTTGATGTATGTTCTGGTGATCAACTTGCGGGTTCACCTTGTGAACTTATGCATAGGGGTTGGCACACGTTTTCGTCTTAACTCTCCGGTATAAACTTTGGGGCACTCTTTGAAGTACTTTGTGTTGGTTGAATAGATGAATCTTAGATTGTGTGATGCATATCATGTAATCATGCCCACGGATACTTGAGGTGACATTGGAGTATCTAGGTGACTTAAGGTGTTATTCTAGTAAGAACTCTATGATAGGTCGAACGGAAAGAATGGCTTCTGGTTATTTTTCTACGGACTCTTGAATAGATCAATCAGAAAGGATAACTTTGAGGTGGTTTCATACCCTACCATAATCTCTTCGTTTGTTCTCCGCTATTAGTGACTTTGGTGTGACTCTTTGTTGCATGTTGAGGGATAGTTATATGATCCAATTATGTTATTATTTTTGAGAGAACTTGCACTAGTGAAAGTATGAACCCTAGGCCTTGTTTCCTACCATTGCGATACTGTTTACGCTCACTTTTATCATTAGTTACCTTGCTTTTTTTATATTTTCAGATTACAAATACCCATATCTACCATCCATATTACACTTGTATCACCAACTCTTCGCCGAATTAGTGCACTTATACAATTTACCATTGTATTGGGTGTGTTGGGGACACAAGAGACTCTTTGTTATTTGGTTGCAGGGTTGTTTGAGAGAGACCATCTTCATCCTACGCATCCCACGGATTGATAAACCTTAGGTCATCCACTTGAGGGAAAATTGCTACTGTCGTACAATCCTCTGCACTTGGAGGCCCAACAACGTCTACAAGGAGAAGGTTGCCTAGTAGACATCAAGCTCTTTTCTGGCGTCGTTGCTGGGGAGGTTAGTGCTTGAATGTATATCTTTAGATCTTGCAATCGAATCTTTTTGTTTCTTGTTTTATCACTAGTTTAGTCTATAAAAGAAAACTACAAAAAAATGGAATTGAGTTTGCGTCATACGCTTCATCTTTTTAATATCTTTCGTGAAAATGATGGAAAGGAAAATTGTGCTCAATTGCAAGAAGAAGAATGCATTAAAATGTTTGGTACTAGATCTTTGGATGATGAGCATGATTGCAATGTTGTTCGTATGAATTCCTTGAATATCCTTAGTACTAATGATGATTGCATTAGTAATGATAAAAATGTCTCTTATAAGCATGTCAATTTTTGTGGAGTGCATAGAACCTGCAAGCACACACCAAATAGGGAAGATAGATTTTGCAAGAGGCATAAGTATTTAGAAACTAAATGGTTGCAAGAAAGGCTAGATGTTTGTGCTGAAAATTTAATTTTTTTGCCATACTTGTGAACTTTGCAATGAACATGGTCATTTAAATCTCCAATGTAAATTGTTTCATGATCAAATCGTGTCCAAAAATTGTGATGACTTGATTTCCCTTGCACATCATAATGAATTTAGTTTGCTTTTGGGTTATGAAGAAATGAAACGCATAACTATGCATATTCTAGAATATAACCTTGAGAAATTCCTTGATATTGATCTAGAGGAAATTTATATGTATTGTGCGGTGAATTGCATTGAAAATCTTTATATTGCCAATTACATAAAGAAAAGAAATCAAATAGAAGATGAAGATAATACTAATGAAAGGGAAGAGACTTCCCAATATCCTCATATTATTTCCTATGATGAATCAGGTAATGAGGAGGAGCTTTCTATTCAACCAATCTCATTAATAAGGAGCTCAAAAAAGAGGGTTAAACCCACACATGATGTGAAGAAGAAAAAGAAAAGACGGAGAAGCAAAGGTAGAAAGGTATCCCTACCAAATGATGTTTCTCCTATTACTCATTGTGATGATGACAATTGCTATACTATTGGTGCTATCCATACTATTAATGATGAGAGTGATTATGCTTATGATATTAAAAGGCCCAAGCTTGGGGATGCTATGTTTGATGAGAATGACATGTTTGAGAATATATTTGCTACAATTAATGTTTGTCCTAAGCTTGGAGATGCTATGTTTAATGAAGATGATATTTTTAGCCTCCCAAGTTTTGATGAGCAAATTTATTAAGATGATAGCATGCCTCCTATTTATGATGGTTATATTGATGAAAGTGGATTTGGAGACTTTATTAAGTGATGAATCCACTATTTTGGAAGAGGTTTCAATTGATTATGATGAGAACAAAGTTGCTACTTATGATGATTATTGTGATGAAACTTATGCTATAAAAAGTAGTGATGATTATATTTATAAAACTTGTCATGATCATGATTACCCTTTTTCTGAACATTACTCTATCAATGTGGAAACAATTTATAGTATTCGAGACTCTTACGATACTCCCACTATTCCGAATTAGAAGAATTTTGCTTATGTGGAGAGTAATAAAAATTCTATGCTTGTAAATCATGAAAAGAATGCTTTATGTGATGGTAATATTGTTGAATTCATTCATGATGCTACTGAAAATTATTATGAGGGAGGAACATATGCTTGTAGGAATTGCAATAATATCAAGTTTCCTCTCTATGTGCTTAAAATCTTGAAGTTATGCTTGTTTTGCCTTCCTATGCTAGTTGATCATTGTTCCCATAATTTGTTTTCTCACAAAATCCCTATGCACAAGAAGTGAGTTAGGCTTAAATATGCTACTCATATGCTTCATGATGCTCCCGTTATGTTTCAATTCTTATCTTTTATGTGAGCATCATTATCATCATCATGCCTACCTAGAAGGGCATTAAAGAAAAGCGCTTGTTGGGAGACAACCCAATATTTACCCTTATTGTTTTTGTATGTCCACATGATTATGATACTGTAGTAATCATGTTTTATAGCTTTTGTTTCAATAAAGTGCCAAGTAAGACCTTTAGGATAGCTTGTGATAGTTGTGTTGATCCTCCTGAAAATCAGAAACTTTTGCTCACAGTAAATTAGTTTTGGTCTTTCACAGAAACGTGATCTTGATCTGATTCTTTTTGCTCTGGATTGGCACACAATTTTCTCAGGCTTACCTAATTTGGTAGGATTTGTGGAGTTCCAGAAGTATAGGTTTTATATAGATTACTAGAGACTGTTCTGTTTTTGACAGATTCTGTTTTTATTTGTGTTGTTTGCTTATTTTGATGAATCTATGCGTAGTATCGGAGGGTATGAACCATAGAAAAGTTGGAATACAGTAGATATTACACAAATATGAATTTATAATGAGTTCACAACAGTACCTAAGTGGTGGTTTTATTTTCTTATACTAACGGAGCTTATGAGTTTTCTGTTGAGTTTTGTGTTGTGAAGTTTTCAACTTTTGGGTAAAGATTCGATGGACTACGGAATAAGGAGTGGCAAGAGCCTAAGCTTGGGGATTCCCAAGGCACCCCAAGGTAATATTGAAGTAAAACCAAGAGCATAAGCTTGGGGATACCCCGGATGGCATCCCCTCTTTCGTCTTCGTTCATCGGTAACTTTACTTGGAGCTATATTTTTATTCACCACATGATATGTGTTTTGCTTGGAGCGTCATTTCATTTTGTTTTGTTTTGCTTCCTGTTTGAATAAAATACCAAGATCTGAAATTCTTAAATGTTAGAGAGTCTTCACATAGTTACATAATTATTCGATTACTCATTGATCTTCACTTATATCTTTCGGAGTACTTTGTCATTTGCTCTAGTGCTTCACTTATATCTTTTTAGAGCACGGCGGTGGTTTTATTTTGTAGAAATTGTTGATCTCTCATGCTTCACTTATATCATTTTCAGATTCTTTTAGAACAGCATGGTATTTGCTATGGTTATAAAATTGGTCCTAGAATGGTGGGCATCCAAGTTGGGTATAATAAAAATTATCATAGAAAGTGCATTGGATGCTATGATCAATTTGATACTTGATAATTGTTTTGAGATATAAAGGTGGTAATGTGAGATTCATGCTAGTTGGGTAACTATGAAATAGATAAATACTTGTGTTAAAGTTGGCAAGTGTCGTAGCATGCACGTATGGTAAAAGTTATGTAACAAATTTGTAGCATGGGGTGCTCTTTGATTGCCTTCCTTATGAGTGGAGGTCGGGATCGCGTGATGGTTAACTCCTACCAACCCTTCCCCTAGGAGCATGCGTAGTAGTACTTTGCTTCAAGGGCTAATAAACTTTTGCAATAAGTATATCAGTTCTTTATGACTAATGTGAGTCCATAGATTATACGCACTCTTACCCTTCCATCATTGCTAGCCTCTACGGTACCGCACATTGCCCTTTCTCACCTTGAGAGTTGGTGCAAACTTCGTCGGTGCATCCAAAACCCCGTGATACGATACGCTCTATCACACATAAACCTCCTTATATCTTCCTCAAAACAGCCACCATACCTACCTATTATGGCATTTCCATAGCCATTCCGAGATATATTTCCATGCAACTTTCCGCCATTCCATTTATTATGACACGTTTCATCATTGTCATATATTTCCTTGCATGATCATGTAGTTGACATCATATTTGTGACAAGGCCACCTTCATAATTTTTTCATACATGTCGCTCTTGATTCATTGCATATCCCGGTACACAGCCGGAGGCATTCACATAGAGTCATATTTTTGTTCTAGTATCGAGTTGTAATCCATGAGTTGTAAATAAATAGAAGTGTGATGATCATCATTATTAGAGCATTGTCCCTTGAAAAAAAGAAAGGCCAAATAAAAAAAGGCCCAAAAAAATTACAAATTAAAAAAATGCCCCAAAAAAAGAGAAATAAAGGGGATAATGTTACTATCCTTTTCCACACTTGTGCTTCAAAGTAGCACCATGTTCTTCATATAGAGAGTCTCTTATTTTGTCACTTTCATCTACTAGTGGGAATTATTCATTATGTAACTTGGCTTGTATATTCCAACGATGGGCTTCCTCAAAATGCCCTAGGTCTTCGTGAGCAAGCAAGTTGGATGGACACCCACTTAGTTTCTTTTGTTGAGCTTTCTTACATTTATAGCTCTAGTACATCCGTTGCATGGCAATCCCTACTCCTCGCATTGACATCAATTGATGGGCATCTTCATAGCTCGTTGATTAGCCTCGTCAATGTGAGACTTTCTCCTTTTTTGTCTTCTCCACACAACCTCCATCATCATATTCTATTCCACCCATAGTGCTATATCCATGGCTTATGCTCATGTATTGCGTGAGAGTGAAAAAAGCTGAAGCGCGTTAAAAAGTATGAACCAATTGCTTGGCTAAAACCGGGGTTGTGCATGATGGGAGTATTTTGTGTGACGAAAATGCAGCATAGCCTAACTATATGATTTTGTAGGGATAAGCTTTCTTTGGATATGTTATTTTGATAAGACATGATTACTTGTTAGTATGCTTGAAATATTACTATTTTTAAGTAAACATGAACTTTTATCTTGAATCATTTGGATCTGAACATTCATGCCACAATAAAGAAAATTACATTGAGAAATATGCTAGGTAGCATTCCACATCAAAAATTCTGTTTTTATCAACCTACTCGAGGACGAGCGGGAATTAAGCTTGTGGATGCTTGATACGTCTCCAACGTATATATAATCTTTGATTGTTCCATGCTATTATATTACCCGTTTGGGATGTTTATGGGCTTTACTATAAACTTCTATATCATTTTTGGGACTAACCTATTAACCGGAGGCCCGACCCAAATTGTTGTTTTTTTGCCTATTTCAGTGTTTCGCGGCAAAGGAATATCAAACGGAGTCCAAACGGAATGAAACCTTCAGGAGAGTTATTTTTGGAACGGAAGCAATCCAGGAGACTTGGAGTAGACATCAGGGAAGCTTCTAGGTGGCCACGAGGGTCATGGGTGCGCTGATACGTCTACAACGTATCTATAATTTATGAAGTATTCATGTTGTTATATTATCTGTTTTGGATGTTTATGGGCTTTACTAAGCACTTTTATATAACCGGAGGCCCAACCCAAATTGTTGTTTTCTTGCCTATTTCAATGTTTCGAAGAAAAGGAATATCAAACGGAGTCTAAACGGAATGAAACCTTCGGGAGAGTTATTTTTGGAACGGAAGCAATCCAGGAGACATGGAGTAGACGTCAGGGAAGCTTCAAGGTGGCCACGAGGGTCAGGGGCGCGCCCTACCCCCCGGGCGCGCCCCCACCCTCGTGGGCCCCTCGTGGCTCCCCTGGCCGACTTCTTTCACCTATATATATCCATATACCCTAAAAACATCAAGGAGCACAATAGATCGGGAGTTCCGCCGCCGCAAGCCTCTGTAGCCACCAAAAACCAATCGGGACCCTGTTCCGGCACCCTGTCGGAGGGGGGATCCCTCACCGGTGGCCATCTTCATCATCCCGGCGCTCTCCATGACGAGGAGGGAGTAGTTCACCCTCGGGGATGAGGGTATGTACCAGTAGCTATGTGTTTGATCTCTCTCTCTCTCTCTCTCGTGTTCTTGAGGTGATACGATCTTGATATATCGCGAGCTTTGCTATTATAGTTGGATCTTATGATGTTTCTCCCCCTCTACTCTCCTGTAATGGATTGAGTTTTCCCTTTGAAGTTATCTTTCCGGATTGAGTCTTTAAGGATTTGAGAACACTTGATGTATGTCTTGCCGTGCTTATCTGTGGTGACAATGGGATATTCATGTGATCTACTTCATGTATGTTTTGGTGATCAACTTGCGGGTTCACCTTGTGAACTTATGCATAGGGGTTGGCACACATTTTCGTCTTGAATCTTTCGTAGAAACTTTGGGGCACTCTTTGAAGTACTTTGTGTTGGTTGAATAAATGAATCTGAGATTGTGTGATGCATATCGTATAATCATACCCACGGATACTTGAGGTGACATTGGAGTATCTAGGTGACATTAGGGTTTTGGTTGATTTGTATATTAAGGTGTTATTCTAGTACAAACTCTATGATAGATCGAACGGAAAGAATAGCTACGTGTTATTGTACTACGGACTCTTGAATAGATCGATCAGACAGGATTACTTTGAGGTGGTTTCGTACCCTACGATAATCTCTTCGTTTGTCTCCGCTATTAGTGATTTTGGAGTGACTCTTTGTTGCATGTTGATGGATAGTTATATGATCCAATTATGTTATTATTATTGAGAGAACTTGCACTTGTGAAAGTATGAACCCTAGGCCTTGTTTCCTACCATTGCAATACCGTTTGTGCTCACTTTTACCACTTGCTACCTTGCTGTTTTTATATTTTCATATTACAAAACCTTTGTCTACCATCCATATTGCACTTGTATCACCATCTCTTTGCCAAACTAGTGCGCCTATACAATTTGCCATTGTATTGGGTGTGTTGGGGACACAAGAGACTCTTTGTTATTTGGTTGCAGGGTTGTTTGAGAGAGACCTTCTTCATCCTACGCCTCTCACGGATTGATAAACCTTAGGTCATCCACTTGAGGGAAATTTGCTACTGTCCTACAAACCTCTGCACTTGGAGGCCCAACAACGTCTATAAGGAGAAGGTTGCGTAGTAGGCATCAAGCTCTTTTCTGGCGCCGTTGCCGGGGAGGTTAGTGCTTGAAGGTATATCTTTAGATCTTGCAATCGAATCTTTTTGTTTATTGTTTTATCACTAGTTTAGTCTATAAAAGAAAATTAAAAAATGGAATTGAGTTTGCCTCATACGCTTCATCTTTTTAATATCTTTCGTGAGAATGATGGATAGGAAAATTGTGCTCAAGTGCTAGAAGAAGAAATCTATAAAATGTTTGGCACTAAATCTTTGAATGATGAGCATGATTGCAATGTTGTTAGTATGAACTCTTTGAATATCCATAGTACTAATAATGATTTCACTAGTCATGATGAAAATGTCTCTTATAAGCATGTCAATTTTTGTGGGGTGCATAGAGTTTGCAAGGACACACTAAATAGGGAAGATAGATTTTGCAAGAGGCATCAGTATTTAGAAACTAAATGGTTGCAAGAAAGGCTAGATGTGTGTGCTGAAAATTTAAAATTTCTTTACCGTACATGTGAACTTTGTAATGAACGTGGTCATTTAAATCTCCGATGCAAATTGTTTCATGATTGAATCATGTCCAAAAATTGTGATGACTTGATTTCCCTTGCACATCATAATGAACTTAGTTTGCTTTTGGGTTATGAAGAATTGAAACATTTAACTCAGCATATTCTAGAATATAACCTTGAGAAATTCCTTGATATTGATCTAGAGGAAATTTATATGTATTGTGCGGTGAATTGCATTGAAAATCCTTATATTGCCAATTACATAAAGAAAAGAAAGCAAATAGAAGATTAAGAGAATACTAATGAAAGGTAACGAGGAGGAGCTTTCTATTCAACCAATCTCATTAAGAAGGAGCTCAAAAAAGAGGGTTAAACCCATACATGATGTGAAGAAGAAAAAGAAAAGACAGAGAAGCAAAGGTAGAAAGGTATCCCTCCCAAATGATGTTTCTCCAATTACTCATTGTGATGATGATAATTGCTATACTATTGGTGCTATCCATACTATTAATGACGAGAGTGATTATGCTTAGGAAATGAAAAGGCCCAAGCTTGGGGATGCTATGTTTGATGAGAATGACATGTTTGAGAATATATTTTCTGCAATTAATGTTTGTCCCAAGCTTGGGGATGTTACGTTTAATGAACAGGATATTTTTCACCTCCCAAGTTTTGATGAGCAAATTTATTATGATGATAGCATGCCTGCTATTTATGATGGTTATATTGATGAAAGTGGGTTTGGAAGAGTGCCAACTTTAGGAAGTAATGATCCCACTATTTTGGAGGGTGTTGAATCTTATAATATCTATGAAAGTAGATTTGGAGAGGTCATGACTTTATTTAGTGATGAATCCACTATTTTGGAAGATGTTTCAATTGATTATGATGAGAACAAAGTTGCTACTTATGATGATTATTGTGATGAAACTGATGCTATAAAAAGTAGTGATGATTATATTTATAAAACTTGTCATGATTATGATTACCCTTTTTCTGAACATTACTCTTTTGATGTGGAAACAAATTATAGTATTCGAGTCTCTGATGATACTCCCACTATTCGGAATGAGAAGAATTTTGCTTATGTGGAGAGTAATAAAAATTCTATGCTTGTAGATCATGAAAAGAATGATTTAGGTGGTGATTATATTGTTGAATTCATTCGTTATGCTACTGAAAATTATTATGAGGGAGGAACATATGCTTGTAGGAATTGCAATAATATCAAGTCTCCTCTCTATGTGCTTAAAATCTTGAAGTTATGCTTGTTTTGCCGTCCTATGCTAGTTGATTATTGTTCCCGTAAGTTTGCTCACAAAATTCCTATGCATAGGAAGTGGGTTAGGCTTAAATGTGCTAGTCATATGCTTCATGATGCTCCCATTATGTTTCAATTCTTATCTTTTATGTGAGCATCATTGTCATCATCATGCCTAGCTAGAAAGGCATTAAAGAAAAGCGCTTGTTGGGAGATAACCCAATATTTACCCTAACTATTTTTGTGTGTCCACATGATTATGCTACTATAGTAATCATGTTTTATAGATTTTGTTTCAATAAAGTGCCAAGTAAGACCTTTAGGATAGCTTACAGTCATAGTTGTGTTGATCCTGCTGAAAGTCGGAAACTTTTGCGACCAATAAATTGTTTTGATAATTCTCAGAAACCTTATTTTGATCTGATTCTTATTGCTCTGGATTGGTACACAAATTTCTCAGGTTTTCCTAATTTGGTATAATTTTTGGAGTTCCATAAGTATTCGAATGATACAGATTACTACAGACTGTTCTGTTTTTGACAGATTTTGTTTTCTATGTGTTGTTTGCTTATTTTTATGTATCTATGAGTGGTATCGGAGGGTATGAACCATAGAGAAGTTGGAATACAGTAGATATTACACCAATAAGAATTTAGAATGAGTACACAACAGTACCTAAGTGGTGGTTTTATTTTCTTATACTAACGGAGCTTACGAGTTTTCTGTTTAGTTTTGTGTTGTGAAGTTTTCATGTTTTGGGTAAAGATTCGATGGACTATTGAATAAGGAGTGGAAAGAGCCTAAGCTTGGGGATGACCAAGGCACCCCAAGGTAACATTCAAGGACAACCAAGAGCCTAAACTTGGGGATGCCCCGGTAGGCATGCCCTCTTTCGTCTTCATTCATCAGTAACTTTACTTGGAGCTATATTTTTATTCACCAGACGATATGTGTTTTGCTTGGAGCGTCAATCTATTTTATTTTGTTTTGCTTGCTGTTTGAATAATATCCAAGATCTTAAATTCTTAAATGTTAGAGAGTCTTCACATAGTTACATAATTATTCAACTACTCATTGATCTTCACCTATATCTTTTTAGAGTAGTTTGTCATTTACTCGTGTGCTCCACTTATATCCTATGAGTAAATGGTTGAATGAGTTGAATATCATAAATCTGAAATTATATATGCTTCATATGCTTACCCCATGGGGAGACTGACTTCACATATAAGTAGAGGTATTAAATTTATTGAATGTTAGCAAACATAGTATTGGTCACTTGAACAATTCATGAAAGAATATTGAAGGAAGAGAGATTTCACATATAAATATACTATCTTGGACATCTTCTATGATTGTGAGCCCCATTAATTATTCTCAAACCTGAGCAAATTAGTTGAAGTTGGACAAGGAAGACAACATAATGAGTTATGCTTAGGTATATTTCTATAGAAGTTATATTGTTATAGATCCTCCAACATGTGGTGCTTGCTGTTTAGAATCCTTTGCTAGACAAAATATCTGTACTAAGCGGGAATACTGCTTGTGCATCCAAATTCCTTGAACCAAGTTTCTTCCATGAGTGTCCACCATATCTACTTATATGCAGTATTTACCTGCCGTTCCAAGTAAATTTGCATGTGCCAAACTCTAAACCTTCAAATAATAATCTGTTTTGTATGCCCGAATCGCTCATGTAGCGACTAGGGGCTGTCAGTATCTTCCATGTTAGGTGGGTTATTCTCACGATGAGTGGACTCCGCTCATCATTCATGAGAAAAATGGCTGGTAACTGGGATGCCCAGTCCCATGATCAAAAGATCAAAATCAAATCAAAATAATTGCAAACAAAACTCCCCTAGGATTGTTGTTAGTTGGAGGCATCCGTTGTTTCGGGCAAGCCATGGATTGATGATTGTTGGTGGATGGGGAGTAAAAACTTTACCATTCTTTTTGGGAACCGCCTATAATATATCTAGTATGGAAGATATCGGGAACTCTTGGTTGTTATGCTGACAATGAAAGCATACCTCTCAAAATTATTTTCATCTCTGTTTAAAAGCTTCGAGCTCTGGCACCTCTACAAATCCCTGCTTCCCTCTGTGAAGGGCCTATCTTTTACTTTTATGCAAGAGTCAGTAGTATTCCTTCTCATTCCAACCTACTCTTTAGTTGGCAAGCATCATGTGATGGGGAAAGATCTAAGCATACATGGCCATTCAAATATATTTGTTCATGAATTATTATTGTTGACAATGATCTAAATGATAAGTAAGTTGGGAGGCGAAACATTGAGCCCCTATCTTTCTCTGTGTTTGATAGATGCTATTTGTTCTAAAAATATGCTTTGAGTGGTAGCAATCATGGAAGACTATATGATAGTTGAATATGTGGGATTTGCTAAATCAAAGCTCTTACAAAGACCCTTCCTGAAAATAAGATGAATTGCAATTGTTTCATGACTGAGAACATAGTTTGCTAGTTTTCAAGAAAGTTTATAGTCTATGCTTTAACATTTTAATAGCTTGTTAATTGATTGTGAGAAGTTTTATGAGATAATCTGTTGTTATGACATATAATAATGCTAGAAAAGGGTGATTGAAATTATCATTGATCAAACTTGTGCACCTGCTAGCATTCACACTTCATAAATTATTTCTTTTATCATTTACCTACTCGAGGACGAGCAGGAATTAAGCTTGGGGATGCTGATACGTCTCCAACGTATCTACAATTTATGAAGTACTCATGCTATTATATTATCTGTTTTGGATGTTTATGGGATTTACTAAGCACTTTTATATTATTTTTGGGACTAACCTATTAATCGGAGGCCAGCCCAAATTGTTGTTTTCTTTCCTATTTCAGTGTTTCGAAGAAAAGGAATATCAAACAGAGTCCAAACGGAATGAAACTTTCGGGAGAGTTATATTTGGAACGGAAGCAATCCAGGAGACTTGGAGTAGATGTCAGGGAAGCTTCAAGGTGTCCACGAGGGTCAGGGGTGCGCCCTACCCCCCTGGGCGCGCCCCCACTCTCGTGGGCCCTTCATGGCTCCCCTAACTGACTTCTTTCACCTATATATATATATATATATATATATATATATATATATATATATATATATATATATATATATCCATATACCCTAAAAACATCGAGGAGCACAATAGATCGGGAGTTTCATCGCCGCAAGCCTCTGTAACCACCAAAAACCAATCGGGACCATATTCCGGCACCCTGCCAGAGGGGGGATCCCTCACCGGTGCCATCTTCATCATCCTGGCGCTCTCCATGACAAGGAGGGAGTAGTTCACCCTCGGGACTGAGGGTATGTACCAGTAGCTATGTGTTTGATCTCTCTCTCTCTCGCGTGTTCTTGAGGTGATACGACCTTGATGTATCGTGAGCTTTGCTATTATAGTTGGATCTTATGATGTTTCTCCCCCTCTACTCTCTTGTAATGGATTGAGTTTTCCCTTTGAAGTTATCTTGTCGGATTGAGCCTCTAAGGATTTGAGAACACTTGATGTATGTCTTGCCGTGCTTATCTGTGGTGACAATGGGTTCACGTGATCTACTTGATGTATGTTTTGGTAATCAACTTGCGGGTTCACCTTGTGAACTTATGCATAGGGGTTGGCACACGTTTTCGTCTTGACTCTTCGGTAGAAACTTTGGGGCACTCGTTGAAGTGCTTTGTGTTAGTTGAATAGATGAATATGAGATTGTGTGATGCATATCGTATAATCATACCCACTGATACTTGAGGTGACATTGGAGTATCTAGGTGACATTAGGGTTTTGGTTGATTTGTTTCTTAAGGTGTTATTCTAGTACGAACTCTATGATAGATCGAACGGAAAGAATAGCTACGTGTTATTTTACTACGGACGCTTGAATAGATCGATCATAAAGGATAACTTTGAGGTGGTTTCGTACCCTAAAATAATCTCTTCGTTTGTTCTCCGCTATTAGTGACTTTGGAGTGACTCTTTGTTGCATGTTGAGGGATAGTTATATGATCCAATTATGTTATTATTGTTGAGAGAACTTCCACAAGTGAAAGTATGAACCCTAGGACTTGTTTCCTACCCCACTTGCTACCTTGCTGTTTTTATATTTTCAGATTACAAAAACCTTTATCTACCATCCATATTGCACTTGTATCACCATCTCTTCGCCGAACTAGTGCACCAATACAATTTGCCATTGTATTGGGTGTGTTGGGGACATAAAAGACTCTTTGTTATTTGGTTGCAGGGTTGTTTGAGAGAGACAATATTCATCCTACGCCTCCCACGGATTGATAAACCTTAGGTCATCCACTTGAGGGAAATTTGCTACTGTCCTACAAACCTCCGCACTTGGAGGCCCAACAATGTCTACAAGAAAAAGGTTGTGTAGTAGACATCACGCGCCCTACCCCCTGGGTGCGCCCCACCCTCGTGGCCCCCCATGGCTCCCCTGACCGACTTCTTTCGCCTATATATATCCATATACCCTAATAACATCGAGGAGCACCATAGATCAGGAATTCCGCCACCGCAAACCTCTATAGCCACCAAAAACCAATCGGGACCCTGTTTCGGCACCCTGCCGGAGGGGGGGATCCCTCACCGGTGGCCATCTTCATCATCCCGGTGCTCTCCATGATGAGGAGGGAGTAGTTCACCCTCGGGGTTGAGGGTATGTACCAGTAGCTATTTGTTTGATCTCTCTCTCTCTCTCTCTCTCTCTCTCGTGTTCTTGACGTGATACGATCTTGATGTATCGCGAGCTTTGCTATTATAGTTGGAACTTATGATGTTTCTCCCCCTCTACTCTCTTGTAATGGATTGAGTTTTCCCTTTGAAGTTATCTTATCGAATTTAGTATTTAAGGATTTCCGAACACTTGATTCATGTCTTGTCGTGCTTATCTGTGGTGACAATGGGATATTCACGTGATCTACTTCATGTATGTCTTGGTGATCAACTTGCGGGTTCACCTTGTGAACTTATGCATAGGGGTTGGCACACGTTTTCGTCTTAACTCTTCGGTAGAAACTTTGGGACACTCTTTGAAGTACTTTGTGTTGGTTGAATAGATGAATCTGAGATTGTGTGGTGCATATCGTATAATCATGCCCACAGATACTTGAGGTGACACTGGAGTATCTAGGTGACATTAGGGTTTTGATTGATTTGTGTCTTAAGGTGTTATTCTAGTACGAACTCTATGATACATCGAACGGAAAGAATAGCTTCGTGTTATTTTACTACAGACTCTTGAATAGATCGATCATAAAGGATAACTTTGAGGTGGTTTCATACCCTACCATAATCTCTTTGTTTGTTCTCCGCTATTAGTGACTTTGGAGTGACTCTTTCTTGCATGTTGAGGGATAGTTATATGATCCAATTATGTTATTATTGTTGAGAGAACTTACACTAGTGAAAGTATGAACCCTAGGCCTTGTTTCCGACCATTGCAATACCGTTTACGCTCACTTTTATCATTAGTTACCTTGCTGTTTTTATATTTTCAGATTACAAATACCCATATCTACCATCCATATTACACTTGTATCACCATCTCTTCGCCGAACTAGTGCACCTATACAATTTACCATTGTATTGGGTGTGTTGGGGACACAAGAGACTCTTTGTTATTTGGTTGCAGGGTTGTTTGAGAGAGACCATCTTCATCCTACGCCTCCCACGGATTGATAAACCTTAGGTCATCCACTTGAGGGAAATTTGCTACTGTCCTACAAACCTCTGCACTTGGAGGCCCAACAACGTCTACAAGGAGAAGGTTGCATAGTAGACATCAAGGGCTGGCCGGGGCGGCGGCGGACCGGCGGTGGGGAGTTGTTTCGGGGCGGCGAGGCGGCTTTGGGGCCGGCGGTTTGGCCGATGGTGGCTGGCGGCTCAGGGGGTGCAGGTTGAAGATGAACTGCAGGCCCTCCCTAAACTACATGTCAAGTGCCTCTCTGCTACCATTGCGTTCAGTTTCGACTGTAACATTCAGATTCCCCAGTAAATTTTAGTTTCGACAGTTAAGTTCAGAGTCAACAATTTTGACCTCATCTATTGTAGTCAGGTGGTTTTTGGTGACGTAAATTTTACATCTATTTTACATCATATATTAGAGATGCTATTAGAATCCCACTTGAGATTGACGATGTCTGTCTTGTGCTGCTTCAGCCTTGACGTCTTACGGCTCACCGGAGCTGCTCCAACGACAGAATGATCCATCACAACAGAGCAGTGCCCTGGACTCCGTCTATAGATTCCTCAAATCTTCCTCCACACCTCCAACAGCCACCTCCGCCTCAACTGCTTCAGCGACCAACCCAATGATGCTGAGGTCGACACGGCTATGGCAAAGAGGTTGTACACTTGTTGCATCACTTATTACTATACATTCATGTCGATCCATTAGGGCTATTTTGGTTCAACAGAAAAACGTAGCAATAGGGAATTTTCCTGTGGCACTCTGCTATTCAATTATGTGTTAATTATCCTTTTGCCCTCAGTGGTGTCCATTTGCTCAGTTTTGCCCTCATATGTGAATTGTGCTTGGTTTTGCCCCTAGTCCGTGCGCACCGACTCGTTCCGTGAACTCTGTCATGTCTGTCAAGTCAACCTGTTGGCTCGGCCTTTACAGGTGGGACCAGGCGGCAGAGATGGCCAATTCTATTCAGACCGTTGAACGCGTGGCTTGTGGGACCCAGCAGAGAGCCGTTTTGGGTGTGCTATATAAGCGAGCGACATCGGCGGTGACCATGGCGATAGAGAGCACGGAGGTGACCATGGAGAGAGAGAGAGCACGGCGGTGTGAAGCTAGCTGTGGAGGGCGCGGCGGCGTTGAGATCCCCTTCGGCTTCGAGGTTCATGTCTTCCTCGAGCTCCCGCGCCACCTCGTGGATGCAAAGCTGGGCGCGTGTGGACATGCCTGTATTTGTCTGTCCGCGGTGCTGGGTGGGCGTTGTTCGGAGGGTTTCTCACACACCGAGGAACAAGAATCGTCCGTTCTACGTGTGCAGCAAGAATGGGGTAAGAATCGGGGCAATTGCACCATTTACGTGGTCGGGTTCTTTGAGCAATGATTTGATCTATTTGGTGTTCATGCAGGTGACATGCTTCTTTCTTTGGGTCGATGCTCTGGCCAAGACTCTGATGAATGAACTACAAGAAGAGCTTGAAGAATGGTTCTGCATGCTGCCACGAATGGTAGTGGCCGCAGCACGAGCTTCGGAAAAAGAGATGGAGGGCGAAGCACGCACTGACAGAGAGCTAGCTGTTGAGCTTAGGATATTGAAGAAGAAGGTTAGGAAGCTTGAAGATCAAGCACAAATACCAATACCGATTTGCATTTACTTTTGGGCATTTGTAGGTATGGTAATCGCACTGGTTGTAATGTTGAAAATGTATGGAAAGGCATGAATTATGGAGGAATTTGTAAGCTTGAAATTGTATGAGAAATTTACCTAGTTTAAATGTTGGTCAAAGTTGTTTAAATGTAGAAAAAAAGAGAAAAAGTTACCAACATTTAAATATGTTGAAAAAAGGAGAAGAAATGAGGAATTCAGAAACTTTTGATCAATGAAATGCAGTTCTCTCCTCTGCCTTTCTGTCAAAAAAAAGGTTCCTCTGTGGGCCAAATTCAGAGGGTAGAGCCAAGGGCAGGCTAGACTAATGGGCCAACTGCATCCAATTAGGCCCATTCGGGGGTTCTCTTGCGTGTTTTTTCTGTTTTCTATTCTGATTTAATTTAGGCAGTAAATCATAATGCTGAAACTTTTTGTGGAAGCTAATTGAATAATTCCAGAGCCAAACAATTAAGTTTAGAATTTTTTTTGGACCTATTAAAATATTTAATAGCAATTTAATTACTCCAATTCAAATACACCATGATTTAAATCAAAGACCATGGAAAATGTGCCTCAGCTCTGGTAGAGGTTTACACCTAGTGCCAAAATAAATGAACATTTTTTAAGGGCATTACATTGAGAAAAAAATAATTTGTCTAAAAAATGAAGGGTGGAAATTGCACAAAAAATTGGTGTGGCTGGGGACTCGAACCCAGGACCGCGTGGGTTTGTGGCGTTTAGTGCTGCACTGGTAACCGCTAGGACAGATGGAAAGACTTTGACATGGGTAGGGAAGGAAGGTATACATAGTGAGACCGTGAATGTTTGCACACGCATGACAGTGTTTTCTCTTTGTTTTGCACTGAAATTATGGAGGGTTGGAAATGTATGTTTGCACTACCACATGATTTTGGTTAGAGTGGCACTTGGTTTAGGGTTAGAGTGGCACTTGGTTTAGGATTTAAAGGGAATAAATTTACACGTTAGTTCATGACTTGGTTTTTTTTTGAATGAAAGAGAGGGCTTCTCACCCCCTCCGATTTTGATTAATGAAAACCACAAGTTCTCGAACTTCATGACTTGGTTTAGGGAAGAAATGATATGTTTGGGCACGGACATTTTTTAACACACATAATAACTTAGATAAGATGCAACACACCGTACCCTTACATTAGGCAATAATAATAACTTGGACCCATAAGTTCACGGACACGACACGACACGACACAGCACGCACGACATAGAAAAGCAACAAAATAAAATCGAAACATGACGAGCTTGACTCCGGGCTTGAACATCTTCATCTTGACCTTCTTCTTCCACCTTGGTCGCGCGCCCCTTCAACACCGTCTTCAACTTCACACCACCTCCTCCTCGTCGTAGGGAAGGGAGTGCATCTCGCCAGGAGTGGGGAAGATGCTCTCGTAGGTGGTGTAGATGTTGTACACCGTGAAGAAGATGGCCTCGCAGCCGCACCAAAAGACTTGGCCGAGGAGCTCGTGTGCGTCAAACGGGTTGGTGAAGGTGACCGTGAGCAGTAGGAGGATGCCGCCGCAGTCACGAACCTCGTTGAGGGTGAACATCCTAGGTGAGCCCTGTGGGAGGTGGGCATAGCCGGCTCTGAGAAGGCGCGGGTGAGTTTGACGGAACCCCTCCACCTTGAAATCGCCCACACACGGAGCTCCCTCTCCATGAGCACACTCGGTGGGTAGCACAACTCCGGCACGACAGATGGACGGTTGAAGGTTGGCCCGTTGAACTGTATCTTCACTCGGTCGCTTGGAGAGGGCTCGGTTGCTTGGGTGTTTGAAGTTGGAGAGAATGGATCAGATCTGGCTTGTGGGTGGGAGAGGAAGAGAGGCACCCCATTTATAGGCCTGTGGGTGGGAGAGGAAGAGAGAAAGGATGAGAATGGTGCGTGTGTGAATCCGGACGCGTCTGTGTATCTGTTATGTTTTGCACCCTTTAATTTTTTGCACGAAAATGATGCATGGGGCGCGTGTGTGCATCTGAATCACTGCATAGCGAAGCTCTTTGACCGGGCCCGTGCATATGACTCGCTGTTGTAATCTGAACCACTACCATAATGGCCTAACTCTGAATCAATACGTGCATGGCCACCTAGCCTAGCACGCATCTCAGCCACTCCCGTCTCGCCTCACTCGCCTCGCTAGCCTAGCGTGCCTTGCTCGCATGCATGCACATCCACCTCCCGCGCATGCAAACCCACATCGCCGCCCTTCCCATGCATGCAGGCCTGGAAAGGATAAGAGTGGCTATTAACTGCTCAGGCCCAGACCACGAGACGGCCCAACGGTCCATCCAGCGCACCCGGTACTTGTTCAGGAAAACAATCTCCCAGCCAATAAGATTGCATCTTGCAGATTGCCCCCTTCCTCCCCACAGATTCCTTCTAGAAGGGTTAGATCGACGACTATTGATCGATGCTAGGGTTAGATGGACGGTCCTTGTTCAGCGCTAGGGTTAGCGGGGTTTGGGAGGGCTTTGGAGCAGTCAAAGCTATGTTTGACCAGATTTCAAATGAGCATAATAAATTAAATAAAAAACAGAAAAAATGAAAAACCTGCGCACATAGTCTTCTTATGTCATATACTAACGATTTAAGTTGATAAACAAGGTTTACATACATTTAAACGATAAGTTCATGTGTCTTATGTGATATCTCGAGTATCTCAAACTCTCTTGCATGAAGTGAAGAGAAGTGTTTTGGGCAAATGAACATGAAAATTTCAAAAACCTCACCACAGCTTCATTTTGGATTGACTAAGAAGGATCCAGGCTTAGTTTTTCATTTTGATGTTTTAGACTTGTTCAAATCTTGGTCAAAGTTAATTTTGACCAGAATTCAAATGAGCAAAACAAATTTAAAAAATCAAAAAATGGAAAAACCAGCGCACATAGTTTGTATATATAGAATATATGTGTAGGAAAGTTATTTGGCTGATTTAGACAAGGTCGAAAAAAAACCTTGCTTAGAAATGAGGCTGTTTACCCTACCTTTGGACCCCTCTTTTTAGCACATTTTTCATGAAAATTTCAAAAACCTCACCACAGCTTCATTTTGGATTGACTAAGAAGGATCCAGGATTAGTTTTTCATTTTGATGTTTTAGACTTGTCTAAATCTTGGTCAAAGTTAGGTTTGACCAAAATTCAAATGAGCAAAACAAAATTCACAAAAATCAAAAAAAGGAAAAACCATGTGCTCATTCAAACATCATCCAACAGATTTACAACATTATTCATACATAGTTCTAACATAGGTCCAACATCATTCAAACATAGTTCTAACATAGGTCCAACATCATCCAACAGAAATACAACATTATTCATAATGTTTCATAATTATTCATAGAGTTGGGGCTTCTGTCTGTTCCTTGAGCTTCTTGCCATCACTTTGCTCCTCATGCACCTTGTGCTCATTGATTCTTCTCTTCTCCTCTTGGTTGTCGGTACGTTGCGTGTCTTCTGCAAACCTACCATAGAGCTGTGCAAAACATAAAGGGTAATGAGATCATGTCAAGTGATAAATGTACAGTAGTATTTGACCCTTGCAAGATTTACATACCTAGCATAACTCACAACAACAGAGGGTTGGTCACCATTTGGAGCCTCACTTGGATCATCACTTGGAGCCTCACTTGGATCACCATGATCACCATTTCCAGCCTCACTTGGATCACCATTTGGAGCCTCACTTGAATCATTATTTGGAGGATATTTTGGATCATCGTCAAAATCATGCGGCTGTTGACCATCATCATTTCCAACCTCGTCAAAATCCTCATCTGATGCAACCGATTGTTGACTATCATTTTCATCATTTGTTGAGGCAACCAGCTGTTGACCAACATTTTCATCGAAGCGGTCATCAAAACTCTCTCCGAATGCTGGATCTACTCTGTTATCACAATACTTACCGAAATGACCAGAACCACCACACCTTGTGCACTTACGCTTCCTCGCTCCAGGTCCAGCTCCTTTGTTGCGAGGTCTGATTCAACTCTTCCTTGGTCTACATGCTGCTCTCTTCAGAACTGGAGTGCAAAGCTTGAATCCAGGGTCCACCATGTCCCATTGTTGTTTTCCCTCCATAGCAGGCAAGGCATAAGCATATGTGGCTTTGAACCTTGCAACATAGTAGTAATCATGCACATATTATTGTATGTTCCCTGCTGGACCTGTGACAGAAGTGATGAAAAACAAGGCATGAATGCATGGCAACCCAGTTATCTGCCATTGCCTACAACTACAAGTTCTGGCTTCTAAATCCACTGGATATATCCATTCCCTCTTCTCTTTATCCCAATATGATATCTCGGCCGTGGTACCCGAGCAAAGAGTCATGTTCATTTCCAAGCCTGTTGTTTTCTGCTTCAGTTCATTCATCAAGGCAGGGATGATAATGTGGCCCATGAATTTTGCCTCAACTATTCCTGCATGATAATGAAATTTATGCATGTATTCTATCCCTATCCTGTCAAGCAAATCCACCACATAATGACCCTTTAGTTTCCGGATCGTTGAGTTGAAAGACTCTGCTAGATTATTGTGCACATAGTCAACTTTCCTCAATTCACTAAATTGGCTTCTGGCCCATAACTTGGAGTGGTGTGTTTCCAAGTATTCTTTCACTTTGGGATTCATGTATAACTGCCTCAAGTGGTAGTTGTGCTTCTTCACACTGCAAGTCAAAGATGATGGCCATAAATTGTCTGTATACACCTTTCCTTTGAATTTCTTCATGCAATTTGCAGCAAGGTGACGCATGCATTCCCTATGCTCAACTCGAGGGAACACATTGTCCACGGCCACTCCTAAACCTTTGGAGGCATCTGTATGAATGACCAACACTACAAAAAAAATACACTTCCGTGATGATACGTGTTTGTCACAGTAGGTCGCGTTTTTTGTCATGCATGTACATCCATGACAATTTTATGACAGAATAAAAATAGTCATACATGTGCTGTCGTAGAACTGTTCCATGACATTACCAAAATTATCATCATGGAAGTGTCCACTTCCATGACGATAAATCGCGCGTCACAGAAGTGCTTTCGTCAACGGTTACCGACATGTGGCATCCACCGTAAGGGAACGCCGTTAAGCTATCAGGTCGGGTTTTGGATCCGATAACCCGTTAACAGCCCCGACCAATGGGGATTTTCCACGTGTAAAATCATCATTGGCTAGAGGAAACACGTGTCGGCTCACCGTTGGGACAGATGTCATCTGCTCATTGTACCGAAGGCGCCTATGATACGGCGACACGTGGCACGGCCCAACAGAGGCCCATTCTTGTGAAAAGGCCGGCCCGTTTGACTTGGTCAAAAGGTGGCGGGCCGGCCCACGGAAAGTCTGTTAACGGCCTGTTCGCATATAGCCCATTTACACCCCGCTAAACCAGGGCCCATTACGCCCTATCTGAATTAGGCCCAGTAGCGTCATCTGGGCCGTCCAATATGATTCCAGCCCGTTTTAACTTCCAGCCCATGTGTGGCCCTTGACTTCTTTCGTCTCATATGAGGCCCTTTGTAACTCTTGGCCCATTTACGACCCGTGGTGAAACTGGCCCCTAATGAACAGTGTATCACTTTATACCCATTAGCGGCCCGATATTCTATTGGGCTGTTTCCAGCCCAAGTTATCTTTCGGCCTTCTCAGGGCCCATTGATTCTTGGGCTCATTTGCAGCATTCGGTTACATATGGCCCGTTGCTGTCATTTTCTGCTTGTGGGCCAAATTCAGCCCGCCGTTACAGTCGGCCCATTTGCGGACCGTTAATACGTTCGGCCGTTTTCATGTCAAAAGAAACCGTTGGGCTGTTTTCATAGATTTATCAAATACAGTCTATTAACGACCCGTTATGGTCCACGAATAGTACGGCCCATGATTGGCGAAATGATGATATGCCCCATAGAAGGCCCATGGATCCTACGACCCGTATGAGGCTCATGGATAGTACGGCCCGTAGAAGGCCCATGGATTGTACGACCCGTAGAAGGCCCATGGACCCTACAGCTCGTAGAAGGCCCATGAATCCTAAGGCCCGTATAGATGGCTAATGGATCCTACGGCCCGTATAGAAGGCCAATGGATCCTACGGCTGGAAGAAGGCCCATGGATCATACGGCCTGCAGGAGGCCCATGGTTACAACAGTCCGTGTGTTGCCATGATTATTTTGGCCTAGTTACCAAAAATAGGCTATTGTGGCCACTAGAAAAACACAGAAAAAGAACTGCAGTGACTACAAGAAAACAACTAAACAAGACAATAAGGAAATAAATAAGCAAGCAATTAGCGCTAGCCTATTACCGCTATTACACATATTACATCCACTAGGCATCAAAGTTCGCCACCAGTGCAAATATAGGGAACAAAGCAGCATATTACATACACTGGCCATCAAAATTAGCCACCAGTGCAAATAAATGCGGCAGCAAAACAAGAGCATAACTGAAACAACTTCAGAAGAGCTCAAGAAACGTTATCCTAGGTATCCACCATGCTGGCAATAAGTTTAGCAAGCTTATTAGCTTTGTCTTGTTTGGCGCTAAAATCCTCCAGCGCTTGCTGTAGCACCAGAAAGTATGCATCTGAATGCTCCAGGGACTTCCGTAGTCCTTCCGCTTCTTGTCGTAGCACAGCTGATCGATGTCTTTCAGCTTGTAGTTGAGACTCAAGAAACCGAACTAATTCAAACAGTGAGTTTGAATAGCTTGTGCAAGCGGTAGTGGCCAGTAACTCGAACACTAAACCAAGACAGGACTTTGGGGTTGTCTCGCTGTCTTCAAGATAGTCTTCCTTAGCTATTTTATCAGCTTTTTTGGAGACCAACAAGGATGTGTCACTATCCTGAACCTTATCTGCATTACTTCCTTTACCATTTCTTAATAAGGCACTCTTTCCCAATATTCTTTCAGCATTCTAAAAGAAGGAACAAGCAGACACATAAGAAGTTTAGCATGTACTAGTATATGAAACTCATTTCGGTGAACCAGTTCATTAGTAAGGTGGACATGATTAAACTACCAAGTCTTCTACTGCCAAGTACTAGTACATAATAAAAGCATCAAACAAACATATATCTATGTCTTATGGTCACTACATTGTCTTGCCAAATCAAAATAGAGACACGGTTCAAATCATATTATTTCAAGACAAAGCAACAGTGAAACAATACAAAGCGTGGGAAACTACACGGCACAACAAGATTTCAGATGGATACCACGGGTCTACATGTACAACAACACTATTGGCTCTGTTGTGATGCTAGTAATGTGCATGATATGAAAGTCAACTGTATACACAATTGAAATTGAAATCAAAAGAGCTATTGATAAGAGCAACCCTGTTAAAGAAACATGTGTGAACATACCTGCTGTGCCATTGAAATCAAAAGAGCTGCCTTACTAACTGCTCTTGTTTGGGAGCTCTGTTGTGGAGATGGTGATGTGTCAACAGGAACTGGGTTACTATCGGCTGGGGTTGGGGTTAGATTGAGTGAAGCTGGTTCTCTGTCCATCGCTGTAGGGGTACAATCTGCGAGAGTTTGGGTTATGTGTGGTAGGATTAGTTCTTGTGCATTTACAACCGGGGTGCTATCTCCACCAAGAGGTAGCACTGTTTTATTTGAAGACCGTGTTTTTAGTCCGCTAGATACTACCATCATCCACTCCAATTCAAATGGCTGATAAAAAGGAAACGTAGTTGAATGTACAGACATTGTATGAGAGACAGATGCAATAGATAGTGTGGAAAAAAGAGGGCATGAAATAGTTGACATGTATATTGTTTAACTAAAACGGATAGCATGACATAATTTCACATATATGATGTCTATCTAAACTGGATAGCATAGCATAACATAATTCAAAGATATGATGAATAACTAAATAGGATCGCATGACATAATTCACCTACATGTTATCTAAGTAATCAGGATCGCATCATTTAATTCACATATGTGATTTATATGCTAAACAGAGGGCATTCGATATGATGTCTGAACTAAGAACATGGTGTTTAATATTGTGTATATGATGTCTAAACTATGCAATGCAAGACACCATATGCATGATATGAGCAGTATAACCGTGCCAAGTTAGAGCATACACCTCAGTGGGGGAATAGGACTGGTCATCTGTCTCTGAATCCATCTCTAAGGAGCTATCGGGACCCAACAAGAGATCTGCTTCGATAGGTAGCATTGTCTTCTTTGAAGGCCTTTTTTCACTCCAAAATTTTCCATCTCCCACCCAAATGGCTGATTCATAGGAAGAGTAGTTTAATGTACAAACATTGTCGACAAATGGAAACGTAATGAAGAAAAGGATGGGCAAGATATCATTCAAATATATGATGCCTGGTTAAACAGGATGGCATTGCACATTTCACATATATTATGGCTGGCTAAAAGACATGAGACAGCATAATTCCCATATATGATATAGAAACTAAACATGTGGCATTACAGAACATGTCTAAACTAAGCAGATGACATATATGATGTCAAAAGTAGGCACTGCAAGGCAACATATGCATGATATGACTAACATCATCATGCCAAGGTAGAGCAAACACCTTGGGGGTAAATAGGAGTGGTCAGCAGCGTCTGAATCCGCCTCAGAACAGATATCTTCCTCTGTATTACAATCTGGAGAGGGGTGGGGAGGGTTTGTCATTGAACCCGCCATGGAGCGATGTCTGCATGACATTGTATTGCCGCACAAAACTCTTCTCTTTCCTCTACATGTTCAGCATGACTGTTTACAATATCTGACATGCAAACAAAAAAAATATGGTGAGATTATGTAAGGAGAGCATGCAGAAATTTAGAGTGATGGTAACAACCAGTGGATGGATCCAAAAATAATGATAGTAGGCTGATGATTGCTTTAAATTAATGAAAAGACAGATGATGATTGCTTTACTATTTGTTTCCCACCCAAGATGAACAACATAGGCATACCCTAGGTGAACCAGATATTAGACATACATACTATTCATTGCTGCCTCAATATGTGCCCCACAACTAATTTAGAACTCAAGTTTGAACATTAATTTGGACCTGACTTGGGAGTCCAAGACCTGAACAGGACGATAAAGTAGCAAGTAAGTTTAAGAAATGCATAACATAAGCAGAAACAAAAGAGTGCGACCTCTCTTGTGGACCCGTGTGCTCCTCAGGTTCATCTGCTGAGTCGATGATGGTGATGCCATTGTGGTGGGTGGCAGTGGCAGGGAAGGAGATCTGAGGCGGCGAAAGACGGTCAGGAGTCATGATGTCTGGTTTGGTGGATGCTTCTGTCGATGGAGCAGCTCAGGTGAGGTGGACGACGTCGCAGCAGGAGCTGGACAAACCACACAAAGTTCCCTTCGACACGTACCTGTAACTGAAGTAATTCTGTAAAGGCTCATTTGGCTTGCATGATTTTTAAAACGCAGGGATAGGAAAAACACCGGAATAGGATAGGAAAATGCACATGGTAAACAGAGCATTTGTAAACACATGATTTCTGTCAACTTGGGTGCTTGGTTTACAGGAATTGGAAGAGCAGAGGATTGCAAAGAAAAATGGCCAAAACAAAGTGAAACAAAGCATGTACAATTAGAATGTTATTCTGGCACTAATGCACTTGGTCTTATTTTCATGCATAGGATTTTGAAAAGTAGGTCTAGGTGGATGTTTTGCTTCATTCCTTTCAACAAAATGCATGAATAATTGAATAGTAGAGTGCCATTGGAAAATTCTCTATTGCTATGTTTTTCCGTTGAATCGACGTGAATGTATAGTAATAAGTGATGCAACAAGTGTACAACCTATTTGCCATCGCCGTGTCGACCTCAGGATCATTGGGTTGGTCGCTGAAGCAGTTGAGACAGAGGTGGCTGTCGGAGGTGTGGAGGAAGATCTGAGGAATCTGTAGAAGGTGTCCAGGGCACTGCTCTGTTGTGATGGATCATTCTGTCGTTGGAGCTGCTCCGGTGAGCCGTAAGACGTCAAGGCTGAAGCAGCACAAGACAAACATCGTCAGTCTCAAGTGGATTCTAATAGCATCTCCAATAGATGATGTAAAATGGATGTAAAATTTACATCACCAAAAACATCCTGACTACAACAGATGAGGTAAAAACTGTTGACTCTGAACTTAACTGTCGAAACTGAAATTTACTGTGGAGTCTGAATGCTACTGTCGAAACTGAACGCAATGGTAGCAGAGAGGCACTTGACATGTAGTTTAGGGAGGGCCTGCAGTTCATCTTCAACCTGCACCCCCCTGAGCCGCCAGCCACCACCGGCCGAACCGCCGGCCCCAGCGCCGCCTCGCCGCCCCGAAACAACTCGCCACTGCCGCCCCAGCCAGCCCTCTAGGTCCCCCGCCCCCACCCTGAACCCTAAGATAGATAGTGGGGTACCTCTCCGGTGCGCCCCCGTCCCCGCTGCGGGTTGTTCTTCCTTAACTCCTGTGAGCCCCCTAACCCCTAAAAATCGACTGACCCAAAACTCGATTCAGTCGACTAAAGTGTGGCTTAATCGGAGCAGAGCAGCAGAACGAGCGAGGGGGAGAGCAGCGGCAGCAGCTCTGCGAGCGAGCGATCAAGCGAGAGCCGGAGCAGCACCAGCAGCAGCACGAGCGAGCGAGCGAGAGCCGGAGCAGCAGCAGCAGATCCGGCTGGTATGGACGCCGCCGCTGAAGGGGCCTCGCACTGGGGGAGAGCCACCATGGAGATGTCGCCTGCAGCGCCGGCTTCAAGGTAGCGGCTCCATGGGGATGCGGGATGGAGCACCGTCGGCACCGGGAGGTCGAGTTAAGGAGAAGGTGCGATGCGATGAGTGTACAACCTCTTTGGTGGCGCCGAGTAGGCCTCGGCTTCGTTCGAGGAGTCGGTGAGGATGCTGCGATTCCAGTGGAGCAGGTTAAGGCGGCGCAGTGGGGATGGAGCAGCCGCGATAGACGAGGCAATCGTCGGAGCAGCTCCTTGGAGGTGGAGGACGGGGCGGCTGAACTGGTGGGACGATGAGATGGACGACGGATCCTCATCCAGGGAGGTGGATGAGGGACGTCGAGCTGTTGCGGTGGACGACGTTGTCAGGGAAGAGGCTCCGGCTGGGCAGCGGCGACGTGGTGGACAGAGGAGGGTGGGGTTTCGCGGCTGGAGCGGAGAGGTGATGGTGGCCTGGGATTTCGAATGGCGAAAAGGGGGCGATGGGAGGGGGTGAAGCATGACTTAGGGACGCGCTTGTCCAAAATGTAGGGTGTGTTACAAAAGTACCCCCCACCGATTTGAAGTAGCGGCCCTTTCGGCTCAGGGTTAGAAGGGGGATTTCACGTGTCAGGATTTGGCAGCTGGAGGGAGTTTTCACGCGCGTTGTAATTTCGGATAGCAAGGCGCAGGTTGTGAAGGCGCCCGTTTTGGGAGCACGATATCTGAATTTTTGGGATATAACAAGACAAGCCTAACGTGTAGTAATATGGTACTTATACGTACCAAATCAATTCGCACTTCCGTCAACCAGAAAGAAAACAAAAAAATAAAACTATTCACACCACACAAAGAGAGAGTCTTGCCCCGTTTTACTATACAAATGCTATTCAAAGCTACTCCCTCCTTCCATCTATATAGGGCCTAATGCGTTTTTCGATGCTAACTTTGACCAAATATTAGAGCAATGATATATGACATGCAATTTACACAAAGCACACCGTTAAATTCGTCTGTGAAAGGTTATTTCAATGATATAATTTTCACATTGTGCATGTCATGTACTATTAATCTTGTCAATAGTCAAAGGCGGTCTTAAAAATCTCATTACGCCCTATATAGATGGAAGGAGGGAGTATGAATCCATGTTATGTCCGATTAAAAAAATTCGCTTGCTGTATAATGCATGTAACCTACTGATACCAAGATTTTAGTGCATTCCAAATGTCTATACTACCACCGCAATTCGAACTAAATTTGAATTCGTTTCTCTATTTCAATAAGAATCTACAATCATGATTGTTGCCAACTTCAACCATCATTCGTGTATTACCTTAATAACACACCACATGATTACTATAGAGATAGATATGAACTATGTGTACTACATGAACTCGAATTCTATTTTTTGAATACACTTGATGTTGATTCCAAATAATAGTACATTTGATGTACTAACTATATATTCATAATCTAAACCATGTTCCATACGTACACCGTGTTTATCACACAAAGTATAGTGCCCCGCCCCCTACATTATGACAAGTATTTGTACCTGTGCTGCAAAAGCCACACATTAGCCGAAATTATAATCAATGTCCTATATATTACACGTAGTACTAGCAAGATGCCCATGCGTTCCATAGAACATCAACATGAGAAAAGGGGTGTTTTTTATAAGAGCAGAGATAAAATATATTATATGTAGTATAACATGTTCATAACCACACCATGTGTATCACCGTTATATACATTCACACATGCGTCGATTTAAAACACTACATTATGACAAGTATTTAGACCTGAGTTGCAAAAGCCACACCTTAGCCCAAATTATAATCAATGTTCTACATTATGATATCTTCTTCAAGTATCTGTATCCACTTTTTTATAAGGAATTATGATCGTTGTTCGTCTTTTACACCTTCACGATCCTCTTCTATTTGTAGCTAGCTAGCGCTAACTTTCTATCGTGCATGCACACCCCCCCCCCTCACACACCCTTAGCGTCCCCTCCATCGTGCACGTTCATTATTTCTCTTTAGGTCGTCCACCAGCGGTGTGTGTTGGCCCCCGGCTCCTTCTTTCTGGCACACACCGGTCGATATACCTCTCTAGCCAAGTGTGCCTACAACAAACACATATATACTTCCCCTCTTCTCTTCTCACCGTCCATGCCCCCATATGTCCAATACGATTCCACGCAGGTGCACACTCCCGCCCCTCTTTTCATTGATCACATACTCGCACACTCCTCCCCCCTCGACATGGTTGGCCTCTCGCACCACCTCCTAGCCACACCCTCTCCCCCTGTCTGCCTCTCTGGACCTTATTTGCTTCTAACACATGCAGACATGTGTATGAACTGATCTCGCTAGTTATGTATCTCCTTCTCTCTGACACATGACGGTTGATCTTCCTATGTAGTTACGTATGCTTACCACAACCATATCTTCTCCCCTCATCATCCTTGAATACCTCCCGACCCGTCTCTCACACGCACGTGCATAGACACACAGACATCCCCCGCCCTCTCTTATTGATATTGCACTCATACCCTCCGTTTGTCTAGCAGGCCTCTCCCACCATTTGTGAGACGCCACTCCACCACCAACCCTCCGACGCTCTACCTTTGTCTTTTTCTCAACCTTATTCCTCTGCTACGCATATCCATGGATGTCGATCGATCTCCCTTAATACATTGCTAGGTCTCTCTCCTTCCCCACACATATACTAGTCGATCGGTCTCTACCCCCCCCCCCACACACACCGATAGTTGAACGTTGTAGGTAGGTATCCATGCCACGGAGAAAAACTGCACCTCTGCCCTCTCAAATTCCGGTAGGTCAGCCGCCCTGTATCTTTGACGTGGGCAAACACAAATTCGATGGCACTCTTTATCGATCGCGCACCCACACACTTCATCCCTGTTTTCAATTCTATTGATATCTCACGTCCATGACTCCATTTCACACACATTGCATATGTTATGTTTTTCTGATTGACATATCATCAACACATTGCCTCTGTTTCGCACAAACCATCTCCCTCACACCCACCCACGTACGTACCTGCACCTAAAGATGAAGTGCACGCAGGACACACGTACTCACGTCTCATTCCCGGCCACACCCGTGCGGGTACACGGTGGAGTTGGTTTCTGTACGAAAAGGCAGCCCACGTGATAATTTGACGCGTGTAGCGGTTGTTTACTCGAAGGAGGGTCGGGTACCACGCCTAGACGGAACAAATTTCGACTTGATGCGTTAGCATTAAATAAAGTTATATATTCCTCAATGACACGTACAGAATATAAAATGATTGCCGTGCGGAAAATGGAAAAATGGGTTTGTCTCGCGTCACACCATCTCACACAAGGCCGCCGTGGCCTCTCTCTCTCAGCGTTGGTCAGTGATCCGGCCGCATCCCGTCCGCCGACGGAAAGGGAGAATGTGCATCGTCTCTCTGTTTGACAGCGTTGAGGCAGCATGTCACGATCTACGGTACCCGCCATTCTCTCTGACCAAGCTCCGATGCTGTAGGTGGGGGAGTCCTGGATTAGGGGGTATCCGGACAGTCGGACTATATACTTTGGCCGGACTGTTGGACCGTGAAGATACAAGACTCAAGACTTCGTCTCGTGTCCCGATGGGACTCTCCTTTGCGTGGAAGACAAGCTTGGCGATCCGGATATTAGATCTCCTTCTTTGTAACCGACTCTGTGTAAACCCTAGCCCCCTCCGGTGTCTATATAAACCGGAGGGTTTGATCCGTATAGGGACAATCATAATCATCATAGGCTAGCTTCTAGGGTTTAGCCTCTACGATCTCGTGGTAGATCAACTCTTGTAATACTCATATCATCAAGATCAATCAAGCAGGAACTAGGATTTTACCTCCATCGAGAGGGCCCAAACCTGGGTAAAACATCATGTCCCTTGCCTCCTATTACCATTAGCCTTAGACGCACAGATCGTGACCTCCTACCCGAGATCCGCCGGTTTTGACACCGACATTGGTGCTTGCATTGAGAGTTCCTCTGTGTCGTCGCTGCAAGGCTCGATGGCTCCTTCAATCGTCAACAACATCATGGTCCAGGGTGAGACTTGTCTCCCCGGACAAATCTTCGTGTTCGGTGGCTTCGCACTCGGGCCAATTCGCTTGGCCATCTGGAGCTGATCGACGGCTATGCCCCTGGCCGTCAGGCCAGGTTCAGAAACTTGAACTACACGGCCGATATCCATGGAGATTCGATCTTCGACGGATTCAGGCCTACGCCAGGAGCGCCGAACAGTCACGATGAGCATGGCTTAGACCTGCTGTCGGACAATACTCGGGATAACGCACCTACAGGAGCTCTGGACCTAAATCCGGGGTGGATTGCGACGTCCAAAGATGGGTGGATGGACCCCGCCCCGGAGGCCGCACACTCATCGGTGATAGAGCCAAACACAGACTCCACCCCCGAGGAATCCTGTGTCATCGGACCCTCGGACTCGTGTCCGGCTGTAGGTTCTAGACCGCACGCCCCCGAGCCAGCCAAATCTGGTTGGGCTCTGGTAAAGGAATTCACCACCGCGGATATCTTCCGGCACTCGCCCTTCGCCGACATGCTGAATTCATTAAGGTCTCTCTCTTTGTCAGGAGATGCTTGGCCAAACTATGTCCAGCTTGAGGGGGAAGAAGGCGACGAAGAAATTCGTTCCCCACCCACCACCCACTTCATAGCCACTGTCGACGACGTAACAGACATGCTTGACTTCGACTCCGATGACACAAACGGTACAGACGTTGGCGCAGGGGACCATTCTAAACGACCGCCCACGGGGCGCTGGACTGCCACCTCCTCATATGATATATACATGGTGGACACACCTAAGGAGGACGATGGCAACAAAACGGAGGATAAAACCCCCGGAAAAAATCCTAAACGACGGTGCAGACGCCGCTCTAAGTGCACCCACAGTAAAAACAGCGATAACAGCGCTAGAAAGATCGACACCCCAGTCAACTCCGAAGGCAAGAACGACCATATGGATCCAGCGATGGAGCAGGATGATCCAGGTCACGCCGAACACAGCACGGAGCAGACGCCCGATCATAGTGATCATAAGGGCCAAAATCATCAAACTGCCCCATGACAGGAGCACAGTCCGGACGACGACGCATTCATCATCCCGAAAACACGTTTGGAACGAGATAACCTCCACAAAAGGCTTATGGCCACTGCGAGAAGTCTAAAGAAGTAGAAGCAAAGGCTTAAGGCCGCACAGGAAACGCTCAATCGCAGATGGAATAAAGTGCTAGACACTGAAGAAAAATACGGCGACGATCACCACACAAAGAGCTATCCAAAGCGCAAGCTGCTGCCAGAATTCGATGATGAGGCCATTCCACCGAAGAACAATACGGCAAGTAGGCCGGACCAACCACTTCTTAACCGCAATAAAGCAGCTACTGACGCCGCACACGATTTACGTGAGCTCCTGGATACAAAGGCCGGCGCGACCAGGTCCATCTATGGATCTAGAGGACACGCTCCGGGGCAGGATTATGGTCACCAAAACGATCAGACTGATCGAGTACCAGTTCAGAATCAGCACCGGACACAACAACAGTTGACAGCACGCCACGACATGACCAAATACAGAGGGGCCGATCACCCTCTGTGCTTCACCGAAGAGGTACTGGACCACGAATTTCCACAGGGTTTCAAACCCGTGATCATAGAAGCATATGACGGAACGACAGACCCCGGGTTCTGGATTGAGGATTTTATCCTTCACAACCACATGGCTCGTGGGGACAACCTCCATGCCATTAAATACCTTCCCCTCAAGGTGAAGGGACCAGCTCGGCACTAGTTGAAAAGCCTCCCCGAAAACTCAATCGGAAGTTGTGAGGAACTTGAGGATGCTTTCAGGGCCAATTTTCAAGAAACCTATGTCCGACCTCCGGACGCTGACGATTTAAATCACATAATTCAACAGCCCGGAGAGTCCGCCTGCAAGCTTTGGAATAGATTCCTCACTAATAAGAATCAAATTTTCGATCGTACTGATGCCGACGCCCTAGCGGCCTTCAAGCACAGTATCCCAGATGAGGACAATGGTAGCCTTAACAAGCCTTATGACCCGCTTTTGCGTGGGTGAAGACAGGTGGTTGGCCCGTAGAGGCACCAGCGACCCAGGCACATCCGAAATTAGGGATCGCAATGGGAAGCCACGGTGCAATAAAAACAAACGTCAAAACAAGGAAGAAAGTCTGGACAACACAATGGTTAACGCCGGATTCAGGGGCTCTCGACCCGGTCAACAAAAGAAGCCATTTAAAGGCAGCAAAGAGCGACCGTCCGGCCTGAACAAAGTCCTGGACAGACTGTGCCAAATTCGTGGCACCCCCGAAAAACCTGCGAACCACACTCACAGAGAATGTTGGGTCTTTAAGCAGGCTGGAAAATTAAATGCTGAACACAAGGGAAGGGAAACACCAAGTGAAGATGAGGATGAGCCTCGCCAGCTGACCACTAGGGGACAGAAAAAATTCCCACCTGAGGTAAAATTAGTAAACATGATCCACGCGGCTCACATACCCAAGAGAAGGCACAAATGCGCGCTCATAGACGCATACGCTATAGAGCCCGTCGCCCCCAAACTTAACCACTGGTCGGCCTGCCCGATCACCTTCGATCACAGGGACTACCCGACTAGTATGCGGCACGGAGGATCAGCTTCCTTGGTGCTCGACCCAATAATCGACGGATACCATCTCACTCGTGTCCTCATAGACGGCGGCAGTAGTCTCAATCTAATATATCAGGACAATGACCGCAGGATGGGGATAGACCCATCCAGAATCAGCCAAAGTAACACCACCTTTGAAGGGGTGATACCAGGCATTGAAGCCCGCTGTAGGGGATCCCTCGTACTAGAGGTGACATTCGGTTCCCCAGACAACTTCAGAAGCAAAGAACTACTCTTCACCATCGCCCCCCTCCAAAGTGGTTATCATGCATTGCTCGGGAGAACGGCCTTCGCCCGCTTCAATGCATTACCGCATTATGCCTACCTTAAGCTCAAGATGCCCGGTCCACGTGGCATCATCACCGTTAACGGAAATACAGATCATTCCTTACACGCGGGAGAGTATGCGACGGCTCTAGCAGCCGGACTCTAAGCGGCCACTAATATCAGAACGCATGATCAGTCGTTAAGACCACGGACACGGTTAGATGAGTCCGGCAGCCCAGATAAACCTGAGTTGGGCGCTATACATGTAATCCCATAGAGGACACCAGGGGCTTCAAATATTCAATAAAGCCCACCTTTTGGCTTGACCTTCTTAACAGGCCAATGTCTTACACTTCTACTATCCATTGATAATAGTCAACTCTTTGCACGCTTATGTCATACTCTTCTACATGGGTTTTCCTTTTTACAGACATCATTCATGTGAAACCCTCCCAGGACACGGCACAACGGAGACAAAGGCGCAGACGTGCAGCAGGGCCCCGCTCAAATGTTTCTCTTTAGATTAAGCCCCTGTGTAAACCTTTTTTATTATCTCTTGTAGCTTACACATCCCATGGATACTACACCCACAGGGGATACTGCCGTTATTGGCATTTCGCCACGATAGACTAATGCACGTACCTGGAAATACATGGTTCATAATAAAGGGCGTCATTCAGCCCAGTATATGTTCTAAAGTCTGAATACCTTCGGGAGTGTTCGGCGTCGCGAGTTTGGCCTTATATGCATCAGCTCCGAATCATGTCTTTGGTCAAATGTTGGGTTTGCCCGGCTCCTGGGATGCCGCCTTACGTTCCGTTCTTATCGGCTAAGGTGGCCAAAGGAGAACTACTGCGATTGTGCCCTCACTACAAAAAAAAAAGACACATCCATGACATTTTGGGCCGAACGAATTTTTTTCTGTCATACATATGACACTTCTATGACGATATTGTGACAAAACCCGGTATCATCATAGATGTGGTGGGCTCCTACTTCTATGACAAAAAATCGTGACAGAAAATGGGCTTTTCGTCCTGGGCGGGCCGGAGACGCAGCTGCATGACATTCTTTGGGTCGTCCATGACGGAAAAAACAATGGTAGAAGCGAGGGGGAGGAAAATTTCGAGGAGTTGCCGGTCTCGGTGGGAGGTCGGGGCCGAGCGATGTGTGTTTCTCTCGTACACATACGCTCGTGTGTGTGAGGCGTTGGCTCTAACTGAACCCGAGCGAGGCATTGGGCTCTAACTGAACCCGAGCGATTGCACTGCAGGCTACGCGTTACTGAACCCGATCGATCGATCGATGGCTGTTAACTGAACCCGATGGAGCGATTCCTTCGCTACTGCTGCTAACTGAAGCCGATCGATTGGATG
>NC_041393.1:84887354-84888478 GCF_002162155.2 Triticum dicoccoides | reverse complement strand
GTGAGTGGTGGCGTTGCCTCTGGATGAACAGGACCCTGTGGTGTGGAGGGCTGCATGAACAGTAGAGGGTGGAGGGGTGGCCATGTAGGGGTGGTTGAACAGGACCCCGTGGTCTGGAGAGCTGGATGAACAGTAGGCGGTGGAGGGCTGGTTGAACAGTAGCCGGTGGAGTAGCACGCGGTGGAGGCTGGATGAACAGGAGCCCGTGGAGGCTGGAGGAGGTCGACGGTGGAGATGAACAGTATCGAGTGGAGTCTCGTTTTGCGGTACGCCACACCCCTCCCAATGAATAGGACCTCCATTTCGACCATAGCGCTCCAACACAAGTCTGTTTCATCCGTTTTGCGGTACGCCACACTCCTCCCGATCAACAGGACCCCCGTTTCGGCCGTAGGAGGTCCTTTTCCTCCATTTTGCGGTACGCCACACCCCTCCCGATCAATAGGACCCCCGTTTCGACCGTAGGAGGTCCGTTTCCTCCGTTTTGTGGTACGCCACACCCCTCCCGATCAACAGGACCCCGTTCCGAACGTGGATGGTCGAACACAAGGTCGTTTCCTCCGTTCTGCGGTACGCCAGGCCTCGTTTCCATCGCCTGTTCCATCCAAGCCGGTTGGCTCCCATGCGTTCCGTTGCCTCCCGATGAACACAACGCATTCCATTGCCTCCCCATGAACACGATGCATTTCGTTGCCTCCTCATGAACACGACGAAGACTCTGCTTCTCTGTTCCGACCCAGCCATGTACGTATGCACGAGTAGGCGTTCGAGACCCCGCCCGTATGTACGTACGTGGCCGTATTTTCTTTCTTGCACCCTGGCCGCTGTACGTACGTGTACATCCTACGTGCGCGCCTCTACTACGACACGTACGTGCCTCTACTATGACACGTGCGCGCGCCTCTACATTGACCAGTATATATGTACATACACGTTTGCGACCAGAATGACAACGCTACGTACGCTTCGACCAGGTGGGTCCCGAGTATCACGCAGTTCCTTGCATGCGAAAATGTAGCTGGTGGGTCCCAGCAGTCAGAGGGGCGAATCGTTTTCTTTTGCCCGGACGCACTTCCTTTGTGTGCGAAGATGTAGCTGGTGGGTCCCAGCAGTCAGGGGGGCGA
>NC_041393.1:84865956-84887069 GCF_002162155.2 Triticum dicoccoides | reverse complement strand
TGCCCGGACGCACTTCCTTGCGTGCGAAGGTGTAGTTGGTGGGTCCCAGCAGTCAGGGGGGTGAATCGTTTTTTTTGCCCGGACGCACTTCCTTGCGTGCGAAGATGTAGCTGGTGGGTCCCAGCAGTCAGGGGGGAACTTTTTTTCGCAAAATACGGTGGCCCGTCCGGTGGGTCCCCGCTGTCAGGTGGAGGAATCATTATTTTCCACGTAATAAGGCCAACTCCACCGCGCGACCCCAAATGGACGTCCGTTTTGTCCGGATTCTGTCCGTTTGGGTAGCGATTTGGGGTCGTGTCCGGGCCTGTCCTAGGATGCGGTGGCCGTGCGCCCAGCGCGCGGCCGCGTCCATTTTGCCCCATCCAGTCCGCGTCTAGTTTTCAAATGCCAAGCCCTAGATCAGGCCAGCGGCCCCAGTTCACGCAGGCAACAGAGCCAGCGGCCTACACGTCCATTGCCGACATCAGCCAACGGTCGGCATTAGCCAGCGGACGGTAACACAGCCAGCCTCCAGAATGAATAGTTCTCCTCACCGGCAACACAGCCAGCGGCCGGCAACACAGCCGGCCTCCAAAATGAATGGTTTCTCGCCGGCACACTACCAGCGGCCCGACGGGCGGGCGGCACCCATGCTAGCCTAAAAAACGGCCACGCCAATCGGACGACCTAGTTCAGTCCTTCGGCGTCGAGCATCTCCTTCTGCCTGGCCTCGAACCAGGCCCTCATCTTGTCGCTCATCTTCGACAAGTCCACACTCATGATCGCAAGGGCCACCTCCTTCGCTTTGGTGGCGGCATTGGTGGCCTCGATGTCGAGCTGCCTCTGCCTGGCCTTGACGTTGTCGGCCTCGATGTCGAGCTGCCTTTGCCGGGCCGCCTCCTCCATGTCAAGCTGCCTCTGCCGGGCCGCCTCCTCCATGTCGATCTTCCTCCTCTTGGCCGCCTCCTCCATCTCAAGCTTCTGTCTTTGAAGGTCTAGGTATTGCTTCATTTGCTCGTCCTTGCTTTGCCGCTTCTTCTCGTCCCTCACATCCTTTTGAGACATCATGACATGCATAGTCTCATGCAAGGCCATGGATGAGGTGTCACGTATGTCGTCCACCTTGGAGTTGGTCTTGCCCCTCGGCCTCTTCAACGCCTCGCCACTCCACCTCCGGCGAACTTGGCCGTCTTCAGTCCTCTTTTCCTTTGTAGTTCACGGTATTGGTCCTTGAACTTAGGGCACATGTTGATGAGCGTCCAACAATGCGTAAGAATGAATGGCTTGTCATTGTGCCGGGCCTTGAATGCCTCCAAAGATTGGAATGCCTACACCACATGATCAACAACAAAGTGAACATGCAAACATATACATGGCCAAAGTCTCATGGCCGTAGCAAGGAAAGGGCTAGAAAGAGGAGATCATACCATGTCCCCAACGCCGAGACCACTCACGGGCCGTGCTTCAACGCTCTCAAATGCGGCACAATACTTTTTGCACTCTTGTTGGATGAACGACCATCTTTTTTGAATCGAACCGATGCCACGGTTGCTTGTAATTTGGAAGGGCTCAAACATCTTCCTTTCATGGAATGTTTTGTGGACTCTCGTCCAAAAAACAATGCCCTTTTGTTGCGCGCCGGTCCTCGGATCTTGGCTAATCTCCATCCAAGCTTATCAAATCAACTTGTCCTCACCTTGTGTATATGAACCCGTGCGAATGCTCTTCCTCTTCTTTTGTGCCTCCGCTCTTTGGGTGAGCTCGTTGATGAACAATGGCGCACCACTAATATCAATGTAATTGCTTTCTTCTTATTCTTCATCACCTTCGACATAGATGTCATCATCTTCATGCCACGAGTCACCATGGTCGTAGTCAGCACGGTTGTGCCCACCTTCATCGGGGCCATACTCGGCGCGGCCATCCTGACTTTGGGTCTCATCGGGGCTGTAGGCACGACCATGCCCACCGTCGAAGATCACGTCCTCCATGTAGCGGTTGTAGAAGGGGTCGTCGACCGCTGGCGTTGGGGTTGGCATTTCATCAAACAAGACACGGGGGCCAGCATGGTGCCCGTGAACGATGCCCGTGCCTGCTTTCTTAGCATCTCGACAGACGGCCGCCCGCCGCTGCTAGACCCAGGCGTGACGTTGAGGTCGATGACGGCCGCGGGGCGCGGTGTGGACGGTGCGAACGCGCCCACATCCGGCGACCGCGAGAAACGGGTCTGGCCGTCGTGCCTTGGCGGAGGGAAGCATGGCGACATGGGCGCGGTGCGCGACATCGGCGACTGGCAGTGCGTAGGCCGGGCAACCGACGAGCCTGTGCTTGCCGGGCCAACGGCCGCTGCAGGGAACCCGGCAGGACGGCCTATGCCAAGCATGAGGATGGCGTGCGTTTTGGTGACGAGGTCCTCCTTCTCGTCGGCAGTGGCCTTGCACCGCGCGGCCTCCAGCTCCTCGCGCTGGGCGGTGAACTTGGCCACGGCGGCATTGACTTTGACGACCGCTCTCTGTTCCCTCCTCTTCGCCGATTCCGCGTCCAATTTGGCAATCTCCTCCGGCATGCACTCCGACCACGGCTTCCTTGCCGCCTTCTTCTTCACCTTTGCGGGCGGGTCGACGGCCAGGCCGCCGGAACCCGGCGGGGCGTCGGCCATGGACGGGGGAGAGAGGGGGTGGCGGGAGGGACGTGGGAGGGTTTGGGGAAAATGGCCCCAAATGGGCGTGGGGGGGGGGGTTGGTTTCTCCCACCGACTGGCGGGCCAGGGGAGGACAAGCGCGCGCATCCCGCCCGTTCGCGCGCTGTCCGTTTCGCCCCAAACCGAGAGCAAATTTGGGCCGGGGATGGGTCGAAAATGGACGGAATCCGGACATTTGTCCGTTTGAGGCCGCGCACTGGGCCGCCTCTTTTGTCCCTTTTACCCCAAACGGACGGGGGCGGACAGGATAGGGTCGCGCGGTGGAGTCGGCCTAAGGAGGCACTTCCTTGCTGCGGCCGTGGACCCAGTTGTCAGCCTCTCCATGTACAGTCCACGTCCGATGGAAGTCGTTCCTTGACCACGTTGACCACGCCGCACCGAGAGCACCACGGCGGTGGACGACGGTGAGGCCTAGGAAGGGGACGACTCGGAGCCGGGGAAGACGCAGCAGTGGATGCCCACGCGAAGAGTAGTACGAGGGTTCACTGGTTCGGCTGCGGTGTGAGGCTGTTGTCGCCGCAGAATAACAGAGGGTGTGGGTGAGTAGAGGGATGGCCTGGCCAGCGGTGGGAGTAGTAGGGGCGGTGAGGCCTCCGCGGCATCACAGCCGGCCATGGGAGGCAGGAGCACGCGACACGACCGACGCTGGTTTGGGCAGCTGGAGCAAGAAGACCAGACGTTGAAGAAGCACTACAACCGTTGGATGAACTTCGTACGGTAACATGAGCTAGAATCGTTCATATTGACTAAGTTGACAAAGCCCTCCGTCCCCGTCAACTTGGTAGACCCACAAGTGAGCCTCCCAGTATGCTGGGTTCCAGCTGGCAGGGGGAGTATTCATTTTTTGTGCGTAATAAGGAGGCACTTCCTTGCGTGCGAAGATAGCTGGTGGGTCTGACAAGTCAGCGGGGGGAACGTTTTTTCACAAAATACAGAGGCCCTTCCGGTGGGTCCCAGATGTCAGGTGGAGGAATCATTATTTTGTGCGTAATAAGGAGGCATTTCCTTGTGTGCGGCCGTGGACCCAGCTGTCAGCCTCTCCACGCACAGTCTACTTCCCATGGTGTCGTTCGTTGACCATGTTTTCCACGCCGCACCGAGCGCATCCAAGGTCGTGGACGATGGCGAGGCCCCGGACAGCAACGAGCCGGATATGGGAAGACGTGGGAGTAGAGTCGCAGACGGAGAGGTGTACGAGGGTTAACTGGTTCTAGTGCGGTGTGGTTCGGCAGTCGGTGGAGAAGAACATGAGGTGTGGAGGGGTGGAGGGATGGCCTGGCCAACAGTGGAGTAGCGCTTCATAGCGAAGCATGCTAAGCAGAGCTACTAGCAGCAGGAGGCGGGAGCTGGTCCCGACGATGTTGGGGGAAGAAGACGAGAGATTGAAGATGGATGCCGGTCGTTGGATGTAAATCCAACGGCTAACATGTCAGAATCATTTGTTGACTAAATTGACAATGACTTGCGTTGGCTTCGACCTATTGGCCCACATTTCAGCCTCCAAAAATGTGGCACGTATTCAACCCATTTTTTTAGAATTTACAGTCTTTTTTTTGCGCTGTAGAATTTACAATCAATTTGATCTTTTTTTTTTGAATTACAGCCATTAGCTGGGCTGGGTGAACAATTAATGTAGCGTCCATGCGGCCCATTTATTTTATTTCCTAAAAAATTACAGGCCATTTACACTTTCTCGAAATACACAATTTTGCTGGGCTGATTCTAATTATAATGTTGGGTTGGGCCAGCAATGTTATCAAAAAATAAAAAAGGCTAAGCATTTTGTTATAAATATATTTAAATAATAAGTGATATTATTAAATTCGTCCTTAAATCTTACCAAGCTTTTGTACACAATCACTAGGATTTTCGTGCCAAAACAATCCAGCATTTTATTTGTTAAGAAATTATTTTTATAAGTTAATAAGATGTGGGATATTGTTTTCTTACATATGTAAGTATTTGTTAAATATATGATGACAATAAAATAATATATAATAACATATAAAATAATTTGAATATATATAATATAGTTAGAAGGGAAACATAAGTTGTACCTGGCGTTCCTATTCTTATATAGAAAAATAGAACAGACCTCTGCGTTTTCTTCAAAAAAATACATAAATTGGGCTGCCAAAAATAAAACCTCAGATGGGAGGTCCATAGGCCGGTCGATACATGACGGCCCTAAGAAAATACAAATAGGCCCTCGCATCCGAGGTCGTGGGCTGCGCATGTTAAAAATGAAAGCCTAGACGGGGCAGCCCAAAACCACGTCCAACACTTGCCAAAACTTCGTCCCTCATTTTCTCTGTGTTTCGCACACTCGACATTGTGTGAGCATTTTGACTGTGCATCATATGAAGATGTGCTATGCATGAATGTTGATCAGCATGATGTTAACTGGCTGGTAGTTCCATTTTCGACCATGAATAAAACTTCCAACATGATGTTAACCCTGTTTGAAAAGGTTGTGTTAATATAAATGCTCTACCTCTAAAAGTTGCAGTTTCTTATCTGACACTGAACTTGCAGTTTCTTATCTGAAACTAAAACTTGCAGTTTCTTCTCGTCTGCACTTTTATACTCCTATGAAACTACATTTTTTGAAGTGCTAAAAATAGATCTCTAGAATTCATAAAATTCTTCATATGCTCAATACTGCAAATCTGAAATTCAAAAGACATTCATATCTGAAAGTACTCTCAAAATACACAACACAAAACACAATTGACAACCTGCAAATACTAACAACCCTAAGCTCCTCTTGACAATTCACAACCTGCCCGACTATTGGGCTGGGGGGGCCTCCTATTCCTCGGCGGCAGACAGCCGCCCCATGAGACGATGTGAACGGCGAGGGAGACGATGGCGGGGAAGCGTCGTCGGGCCAACTGCTTTTCTCCTCTTGTAGTTGGGTTCGGTCGACGAAGACTCCACCGGCTCACTTTGGCAGGACACCCTCACAAACGGCACCCTGTAGATGCTCGATCCTTCAATCTATGATGGATGCTCCATCTGGGATTGATACTCCCACCACCGCTCCCTCACGATCGGATTCGGTGAATCTGTTTTCTCCATGGCCCAGAGGAGCAGCTCTATGTACTCCGACGTGACTCCCTTCGGGAGTATCGCCGCCTTTTTGCTCTGTTGCAGATATTTGGCCATGGATGTCGCCGTCGCCGCTAGTTGGTCCTTGTTGTCAAACCAAGACAGTATCTCCAACATCCTAGCTAGCTTCACAAGGTCACCGTCTGCGATCCTTACGTATCGGTTGTACTCCTCCATCGATCTAGTTCTCCACAACACCTTCACTCGCCGGCGGTGGTTTTTGAATGGAAGAGGAGAGGAGCAGCGCTGGTTTTGGATTAGAACGGGAGAGGAGCGACGCTGGTTTTGGACAGGAACAGGAGAGGAGGGGCGATGGTTTTGAAATGGAAGAGGAGAGAAGTGGCGCTGGATTTTGATTGGAACAGGAGAGGAGCGGCGGTGGTTTAAGAGGAGAAGAGCGGAAGAGCGGCGCTGGTCTTGGAAGTATTTTTTTGTTGTTTTGCGTATTTTTGGGTCAAAGTTTGACCATGTACTGTATTTGACAAGCAAAATGTGAATGCATGTCACCAAAAATTGTATCGTTTGGTTCATATCTGAATGTACTTTCAAATTATATTATTTTTGCAACGTATAACATATTATTTTATGTGCGAAAATCATGGTCAATTATGACCCAGAATAAAAGGGAGACTAGTTAATGTGGGGTCGCTTTCTTAATTGAAGGGTAAATTGATTTTGATTTTAATCCAGTCACAACGCGCTGGCCCTCTCGCCCAATCCTAAATTGTTGTCGCACGCTCCTCTCCCTCTTCTCCATTGCAAAACTACCTCCTCTCCTCTCCATCATCTCCATTCCAAAACCACCGTCTCGCCTCTCCCTCTTCTGATCTTCTCCATTGCAAAACCACCTCCTCTCCTCTCCATCATCTCCATTCCAAAACTACCTCCTCTCCTCTCCATCATCTCCATTCCAAAACCACCGTCTCGCCTTTCCGCCTTCTGATCTTCTCTCCATTGCAAAACCACCTCCTCTCCTCTCCATCATCTCCATTCCAAAACCACCACCTCTCCTCTCCCTCTTCTCTATTGCAAGACCATCGTCTCTCCTCCCATCTTCCAAAGCTAGCACCGGACCACTCAGAAGGACATCTATGGAGAGGATGCAGCAGCGAATCAGGCAGATCGCCGGCAGCAACCAGGCAAAGTTAGCTAGGTTAAAGGAGATTCTTAGTTGGTTTGACAATGAGTGGGAGATTTCGAGGACGGTGCAGGCCATGTGGCAATGTATGCGAAAGAGCGAGACGACGGTGATGAGGGTGGCGATGTACATGTACTCATCGGCGGCAGTCACGCCGCAGTCCTCCGAGTTCATCGAGTATCTCCTATGGGCGATGGAGCAGACAGATTCTCCCAAGGCGACAGTCAGGCGGAGGTGGTGGGCGTACAGGTCGAAGGTCGAGCACCCAGACGATAACGAATCGATCGAGTATGGTGTGCCGTTCGTGAGGGTGCAGAGCCAGCCGGAGCTACAGGAGTATTCGTTCTCCCACCGCAAGAGGAGGCCGGATGGCACGACGTCGCTTCCCCGCCGTTCTCCATGGTTCCCTCGACGCTCCCCTCATTTCAACGGCAGCGGTAGGGTTTAAGGTAAGCTTTGCACTAACCTAATCTTCCACCTGCTCATGCTTACAATACGTGTGACAGCTAATGAAAATCATGGTTACAATCAGTCTCTGAGTACTACGCCAATCACCCTAAAATAGCTCTGGACCTTTGGGTCAAAGTTGTGACACATTGTACAAATAAAGAAAAATAGATTGGTGCTTCTTTCAGAAAAGAGTACTCCCTAGAAAACTGCCAATATAAGCTACTAGTATTTGGTTAGAGGATTTGCTGCCGAGAAAGATCCGTCCACAGAGAGCGCCACACATCCCACTAGTGGTGGTGGATGCCAATGCGTGCATGCAGCATGGTTGGTGTCGGTAATTTTTACTTGGCACACCTCGCACTCTGCATATATGCCGGTTCCATACGTACATTTGTGCAGTTCCACCAAAATGCAGCTGAATAACCCTGTTTGCACAAATAATGAAAAAGCGTGATTACATTATAGTGGCACTAGTTGATGAAACACACAAAATAAATAGAAGAAAACATTGCGATAGTATCATAGTATGCCATGCTGCGAGGGCGAGATGGGCCCTGTGACGCCTCATATGGTACGCCTCATACTGGACATCGTCCCAAGGCTCCCAGATACACCCTCTGCCAGTGATGAACATCAGTGTACATCGGTAGTACAAGGAGGCGCCTTGAGACATTCAAATCTCTATTTCTGTACATATCAACTGTATTATTAAGAATGGGAGTAGTTGATGAAACATACTTTAACAAAGAGAAGCACTTTCTTTATCTACATTGGAAATGAAATGATAGAGATGACACTCGCTCTATTTTAACTGTATTATTACTTCATTTTATAAGTGACACTAGGGTCGAGCAGGTGGCAAACGAGGTGTACCGTGCGTCGCAAGGATGGAGGCCGGGGGTGCTTAGACTAGGATGCTGAAGCTGGCTCTTTCAGTCACCAACATGGAGGATTCAATTCATGGGACCTTTTGGTGCAGTTCACCTAAAATGAAGCAATGTCCCGTGAGCTAGCAGCTTCTTCAAAAAAAAATAAGAAAAGGGCTCCAGCCTCGGTTCCATTTCCATCAGAAAACGAAACCCACAGAGCTTCTTCTTCATTAGTTGCAATAAAATTGAGCAACATCAAGGTTGGTTGTGAAGCTCCTAGAATGCTCAACTATAATTTCGATATCATTTGTGCAGTTCAACTAAGATCGAGCGAGAAATGTATATCTCTGTTTGCACGAAAAAGGTGGAAAGGAGGGTGACTAACAAGTGATGAAACATGCATCAAATGAAAAGAAGCATGTTCCTTATCTGAATGGCAATCCTACAAGGACAGTAGCAATTTCTAAAGCAATGGCATTGCTAGATATTAGTGTGGGCATTAGAATTAACTATGACAATCGTTAAATACGACATTACTTTGGGCACGGGAGAGTAGGCGGACCAGGACAGTTGCATTTCTAATGAAAAGAACCAACTTATCTTAATGGGAAATTTTAGCAGGACATGTAAAGAAGTGCCATTGATTCATATTACTGGAGGCATTACATTGAAAACAACATTTGTTTAACGTGTCCTTACTTTTAACAGTGCGACTGCTACATTTTACCAGTGGCATTACATAAGAGTAGCTCGGGGCAACAAACATCAGAACAGGATATCTGGGTTGGTCCCATTTTTGTTCGGTATAGCCACCTTATACTGTGTGAGGCTAGCAAATCTAGTGTTGGACTTACTATGTTGACTTGTCCCCCAGTCCCCACTTTCTTTCCTTTTTCAACCAATAGATCGGGTTTATATTGAGTTTGTACTGCGTTTCCCTTTATTTCCCTATTAGACCTAGAGACCAGTTGGATAACCAGTCTCTGCTACTTTTCGCCCCCATTATTTCCTCTTTTGACAAAGTCCTAGATTCAGGTAACAAATCCTCCCCCACCCCCACCCCCTTTCTTCCTTGTTTGAACAAAGTAGTACTAGATTCAAGTGCATGAACTAGTTTTACCTCTTAAACGTAAAAAATTAGGTGGTTTTCGAACAGCCGATCGATCCTATCTACGAGGGGGCCTAAGAAATAGTAAAAGTTACAAATGCAGCAACGTCAGGATCTCGGGAAGTAGAGCAAGGCCAGTTTCGAAGGAAGTTATACCTGATGGTCGCCGGGATGTCGCTAGGTGTGCGGCGGGAGGCCGGATCTTCCCACACTACGGCAGCGAGGAAGAAGGGGTCGGAGGCCGTCCCTCTCCAGCGGTGCTTGGGAGAGAACGGCAAGGCAGGCTGATCGGGACGCGCCTAGCAATGGGTAAGAGTCGTCGCCGAGGACGACCGCATGAACGTTGCACCTTCTCACCTTCCCCGGCGGAGAGGATCCGGCTGGATTTGTGACCAGCGGTGAGCAGAGAGAGAGAGAGTGTGGCCACCGTTGTCTCGTGTTTAGATCTGGAGAGGCTGAGACAATGTGAAGAGAGCAACACTAGCAAGCAAGCGCGGAGGCTCCTGCCTATATAGTGGAGTAGTACTTCGTTTTCTTTTGTCTACCGGAGCCAGCTTGACCTCGTCAATGACTGTCGAGAAGTCCTCATGCACGTGGCCCGAAGGCGCAGTTGTCGTCATTTTGATCTGAAGCGCCGGATTATAACATATAACACGAAAAAATGCCACATGACAAGAAATCATAACCTCACTGCCCGAAGGAGACAACATGAATCCCGGCGGACAAACTAGACAAGGAACAAAGCTCAAATTAAAGATAAACTTGTAGAAAAGGGGTTCGTCGATAGATGTCGTAATTAACATAGCCGGCTTGACCTAGATGGCAGCCGAGTAGTCACTGTTCGTGCATGTGCCCCCAATGACTAGCCCAACTCAGTTGTCGTTGTTTAACCCTCGCAGTGATCCGAAGCACATGACACCTAATTTTGCGAGATGACAAGAAACCTTTTTTTAGATTTCTCACCACAACTACAGCCATGTACAACACAGCATGCACGATATGTAGACGATAGCCTATCCAGGCGTGTCTGCTGGAGTCTGCTCACATGCATGGACGAACTGATCTTCCGTGTCTTGCAGGGATTGTCCAGGCAGCAATGTAGTACAACACTTCTCTAGTACTATCGCTCGTCTCCCTCTTCTATTAAGTCACCCGACTTGCGGGGCCGGGGAGTGTGCCTATGGTCGGTTCTCAATTGTCGTCCCACATGTGTGTGCGAACGCAATATGATGCGCGTTCCATTCGGAGTGCAGCGTGCCAGACCGACCGACCGTCTGGGGTGCGACACGAACGCGACGGGCGTGCTGTATACTCCGTACATGTGTACCGCCGTTTTCTAGACGCTTTGCTCCATGGCGCGGGCACAATCGATGGATACAAAATTAGTATACTGTATACTATTTAAAAGTCGAGGGCGGGGATTTTCCTGCCCGGTAGGCGGCGGAGCAGTTCCGCCTAGTCGGTTCGACAGAGACACGAGAAGACGAGGGAGTAGGCTGCTGCAAACGTAGGGCTGTGTGATTTGACAGCGAGTTACTGCTGGACAGGTGGGGCCCCATGATTTGACCTGCCATTATCATTTTAACTGCGGCGCTACGATCGGCGTGAGTCTCCTGATTCCTGACCACCTCCATACAGGTGCCTCTCCCAATGCTCCACCATGTAGTAGAGGCTGGATCTTGCATGAGAGCCCACTTCTCCACTTTTTCCTTGCCTCTCTTTCCTCCACATATGCAAAATGCCATGTAAAGCGCACTATTGTACTTACTTGCTCCTACAGGTGCTTAAGCTTGCCACATAGGCATAAAGTCTGATGTGGCAAGTTAATCAAGAAGAGAGAGACTAGTTTGGTGACCCAAGGAAGAAACGGTGCTAAGCACGTGTACCTGGGTGAAAAGACAATTTTGAGTCTATAGCTAATTAAATGAAGCAAACTTAGCAACACCATTTCATTGGAAGAGATCACTCCCTGGCAAATGCAATAAATACTAGTACTCCCTGTGTCCCATTATATAAGAACGTTTTTGACACTACACTAATGTCAAAAATGTTCTTATATTATGGGACGGAGGGAGTAGGAAGAAAGAGATAGAGAGGAGTAAAAAATACACTTATAGCCGACCTTATAGCCAACCTTGTTGTAGTATGAGTGACTAAGTGATGACTATGTATGACATGCCAACATCAGATAGCCTAACGCACCGTGTTAAATCTCCAAGGGCGTGACCGCGTGAGCGACGCGACGGTCGTGGTAGGCGCGACCATGATACGGGCTGCTGGCAGCCCTTGGATCTGAGATCAAACGGTCGCATGCTAAGTTGCTGAAAATTTGCAGAATAACCATCCAGGATAGGATATTCACCCATAGGTCTAGAATCACGCCATGCAACCATTCAATCTCAGATCCAAGGGCTCTCGGAAGCCCGTATCACGGGAGAATGGAAAGCCACTACCCTGCCATTCGCATGTTGGCAGTTCGCTCCTACTCGTCCCCGCACGTCCTTTAATACTACCGTGGTTCACTCCTAGTCGTCCCGTCCATTCACATTACGGCAGTTCCACTAATCCTAACCCTCCTCCCAAATCCATGGCGTCCCAAATCTCCCCGATCGGCAGTGAGTACAAGGTTAGAACCATCACCGGTGATGAGTTCGAGGTCATCTACACCCGTTCTTCCGCGGCGGTGAAAGGATGCCTTTCTCGCTTCAGACGCATGTTCGAAAACTCACATGATGACTGGTTCGCTGGGCTAGATGTTGAGTACACCACAGTCGTGGGACGAGACAAGGATCTAAAGGACGAAGAGAGGAAGAAGCCCGCCGTGATCCATGTTTGTGTACATAATGTTTGCTTGGTCTACCACATATGCCATGCCGACGTTGAGTGCCAGGATTTAAAGAACTTCCTCGAGGACAAAATAGTCAAATTCGTTACTGTAGACTTTAAGAACGACAAAAAAGACCTGCGTCGGATAGGCCTCGTACCGTAAACTTGAGAAACCTCATTACATGTTTCATCATCATGCATGGTAGCGGAATGTACTAGATATAGACCACATCCACTATGCTGTAATGGATGCCTACCTTTGTTTCAGTATCTACAAGGCTTGGATGAAGAGCAACAGCCAAGTTGGCGGTTCAAGCAAAGAAGTATCGGCCAAGAGGAAGAGGGACAAGGACGAAGTCGAGGACGTGGACGAGGACTCCGAGTAAGGTGGCAGTGTCGTTGCTCATGGCGGTTCTAAACTTCTAATGCAGTGTCTACCGGATTAGTTGCATAGTTTAATTTCAGGTGTACTTATTTTAATTTGAGGGGTGTGTTGTGCTGAGCCCCCAGCAGAACTATGTTATGTTTCTTCTCGTTACTCTAACTCTTCAGTATGTACATACTAGTACTAGTATTTCTTTAGTAGAATTTAGCACCCCAATTAAGCACGTACTAGCTTTTTCAATAGTACTATATGCATAATTTGGCGACGAGTGCTCTCTATATGTACCACCTTTTTTTAAAATTTCAATTTTTGCTCCATGGCGTAATCCATCGATAGTACTACTATACAAAAGTATACACTTTTTAAAAGGCTAGCATATTGTTCATCACACACACACACACACACACACACACACACATATATATATAGCCAGTTAAATTCTCAACCTAGAACGACGTGCATGCCATGTAGTAAACCGATACGGAGGAAGTATAGTTAAACTGAGGTGATTTTACCGACCGATCGGCGGGGGAGCATGGCCTGTCATGCGGTCCCACGTGTCATGATGTACCAAGGCGATGCGCGTGTCCCTCTTGAGGCAGAAGCAATACTAGTACGTGGTTTGAGATGATGTCGAACTGAAGTGTGAAATAATGGTTGCTTCGTCCGTCTGGGATGGTGCGGCATTGTGATTTGACGTCTCATTGCTCATTACTACTACTGGGCCGGTACGAGTGGGGTGCGTCCCCCCTGCTGTTCTGCACTGTTATTTGGTGCTTGACAAGTTGACCCGGTTGCTATATGTCCCACATGTCAGCGACAGGAAGTACAAAATTCATGAAAGGGAGCATCGACGGAGGAGTATACTACAGAATTCATGAAAGGGAGCGACTTAGTTTTGGAAAAATCTGTTTTTACGGAGTACGTGCCCACTAGGGTTTATAGGGCTCATCTAAAAAACATTCGTTTTTCCGTTTTATAAGTCTCAATTCTACTATACTAGTAGTAGTACCATTACATGTTGGATTTCGAGGTGCGTTAGATCACCCGACGCAAGCAGTGTCAAGAGGAAACTAACCAATGCATGTACAAGTTCATGGAAATTTAGTGGTCATCCAAGCATTCATTCTAATTAATGCCTCGGTAAACATAACTTCTTGATAAAAACGAGCGTACTGTGCAAACTACGAAATTAATTCGACCACTCACCGTCTACCTTGGTTGGAGAGATTTTGAAATTGAGCCATAAACTGGAAAGGCTCGATTACTATTTGTGGCCTTGTATAGATGCAAAATGTAATTTTTTATAGTGGCCTTGTATAAGTAAATGGAGGGAGTACTAACCAAAGTACGTACGTAGTAGGGACGAGGAGTAAACGGATGGAGTAGTAAAATTTTCTCCTAAGTGATGACTAACCTTATAGCTAACCTTGTTGTAGTATGAGTGACTAAGTGATGACTATGTATGACATGCCAACATCAGATAGCCTAATGCACCATGTTAAATCTCCAAGGGCGCGACCGCGCGTGCGACGCGACGGTCGTGGTAGGTGCGACCAGGATACGAGGTGCTGGCAGCCCTTGGATCTGAGATCAAACGGTCGCACGCTAAGTTGCTGAAAATTTGCAGAATAACCCTCCCGTGGCAACCGGAAAATTTCCTCCCGCGGGCCGGAGTAGGTTTCTTGGTTTGCATGCGGTTTTAATGGAGGCGAGGAGGCGTGTTTAGCCAGGCGTGCAGTGGACGGCACAGTTGAGGGAGTCCTGGATTAGGGGGTATCCGGACAGCCGGACTGTGCACAACGTCCGGACTATTGAAGCGTGAAGATACAAGACTCAAGACTTCGGCCCGTGTCCAGATGGGACTTTCCTTGGCGTGGAAGGCAAGCTTGGCGATCCAGATATTATATTTCCTTCCTTGTAACCGACTCCATGTAAACCCTAGCCCTCTCCGGTGTCTATATAAACCGGAGAGGTTGGTCCTTAGAAGACCGATCACAATTACATTCATACCATCATAGGCTAGCTCCTAGGGTTTAGCCTCTACGATCTCGTGGTAGATCTACTCTTGTACTACCCATATCATCAATATTAATCAAGCAGGAATTAGGGTTTTACCTCCATCGAGAGGGCCCGAACCTGGGTAAACATATGTGTCCCTTACTTCTTGTTACCATCAGCCTTGACGCACAGATCGGGACCCCCTACCCGAGATCCGCTGGTTTTGACACCGACATTGGTGCTTTCATTGAGAGTTCCTCTCTGACGTCACCGTCAGGCTCGATGGCTCCTTCAATCGTCATTAACGATGCTGTCTAGGGTGAGACTTTCCTCCCCGAACAGATCTTCGTGTTCGGCGGCTTCGCGCTGCTGGCCAATTCGCTTGGCCACTTGGAGCAGATCGATAGCTACACCCCGGCCATCAATTAAGGTTCGGAAACCTGAACTACACGGCGGATATCCGCGGAGACTTGATCTTCAACGGATTCGGGCCAGCGCCAGAAGCGCCGGACAGTCGCGATGAGCACGGCTTAGACTTGCTGCCGGACGTTGCTTGGGATATCGTCCCGGCAGAAGCCTCGGATATAAATCCGGGACAGGTTGCTTCGCCTAAGGACAGAGGGCTGGACCCTGCCCCGCAGGCCATACCATCATTGGCGATGGAGCCGAACACAGGTTTCACCTCTGAAGGAACCTGTGACTCCGGACCCCCAGATTCATATCCGGACGCAGGTTCCAGTCCGCGCGCCCCCGAGCCCGCTAATCCTGGTTGGGCTCCGGTGATGGAGTTCACCGCGGCGGACGTTTTTCAGCACTCGCCCTTTGGCGACATGCTGGACTTATTGAAGTCTCTCTCCTTGTCAGGAGACTCCGGACCGAACTATGTCCGGCTCGAGTGGGAAGTAGACAACAACGGAATTCGTTGCCCACCCACCACCCACTTCATTGCCACGATCGATGATCTAACCGACGTGCTTTACTTCGACTCCGAAGACATCGACGGCATGGACGACGATGTAGGAGAATTACAGGAGCCACCGCTCACCGGGCGGTGGACGGCCACCTCCTCATATGATATATATATATGGTGGACACTCCAAAGGAAACTAATGGCGACGAGGCAACGGAGGACAACCCCTCGGGAAGAAAATCAAAGAATGGGCGTCGTCGGTGCCGCTCGAAGCCCCGACATAGCAACACCGGCCCCGGAGGCGAAAATAATCCGGATGGCACCGAAGAAGAATATGACCCTGATCAGCCCGCCTTTGAGCAGGCCGAACAGGAAGACGAGCAGGTCACCCCAGAAGAACAGGCGACAGACGCATACCCGGAGGAGGACAATTACATGCCCCCTCCGAAGACGAGATCAGCCTCGGCGACGACGAGTTCGGAGTACCTGAGGATCCCGTGGAGCAGGAGTGCTTCAAGCGTAGGCTTATAGCCACTGCAAGGAGCCTGAAGAAGAAGCAACAACAACTACAAGCTGATCAAGACCTGCTCACAGATAGATGGACTGAAGTCCTGGCAGCCGAGGAATATGGACTCGAACGCCAAACGGCTGACCGGCCACCCCGTGGCCGGGACAAAACCGGATACCAGCCCACACCCCCACGCCGATACACTATGGCTCAGGGCAATAGGCACGACCTGCAAGATATTCTGGACAATAAAGCAGGACAGCCAAGATCGATCTACGGATCGAGGGGGCGTGCCCCAGCAGGCGACGATGACCGTCACGCCAGATACATCAGCAACAAATCCGGCCGGGCCGAACATAGCAACCCAGACCAACCTGACCTGCGTATCCACATAGCCCGGCACAGAGGCGCCGCACACCCCCTCTTCTTCACGAACGAAGTAATGGATCATGAATTCCCAGAAGGGTTCAAACCCATAAACATCGAATCATATGATAGCACAACAGACCCTGCAGTATGGATCGAAGATTTCCTTCTCCAGATTCACATGGCCTGTTGAGATGATCTACATGCCATCAAGTATCTCCCCCTTAAGCTCAAAGGACCAGCCCGACACTGGTTAAACAGCCTGCCAGCAAATTCCATTGGAAGTTGGGAAAACCTGGAAGATGCATTCCTTGACAACTTCCAGGGCACATATGTGCGACCACCGGACGTTGATGACCTGAGCCACATTACACAACAGCCCGGAGAGTCAGCCCGAAAATTCTGGACTCGGTTCCTCACTAAAAAGAACCAAATAGTCGACTGTCCGGATGCCGAAGCCCTGGTGGCTTTTAAGCATAATATCCGTGACGAGTGGCTCGCTCGACACCTCGGCCAGGAAAAACCCAAGTCTATGGCAGCTCTCACAACCCTAATGACCCGTTTTTGTGCGGGGGAGGATAGCCGGTTTGCTCGTAGTGGCACCACGCCACATTTCGGCACTCCGGGCGACCGCGATGCTAAAGGCAAGCCACGGCGCAACAGACATAAGAGACGGAATAACGGTGACAGCACGTAAGACACGACAGTCAACGCCGGATTCAGCGGACCTAAATCCGGACAGCGAAAAAAGCCGTTCAAAAGAAATAATCAAGGACCGTCCAGTCTGGACCGCATACTAGAGCGTTCGTGCCAAATTCATGGCACACTGGACAAACCAGCCAACCACACCAATAGAGACTGCTGGGTGTTCAAACAGGCCGGCAAGATAAACGCCAAAAACAAGGACAATGGGCTGCACAACGACGATGACGATGAGCCCCGGCGTCCGAATACGGGGGGGCAGAAGAAATTTCCCTCCCAAGTGAAAACGGTCAATATGATCTGCGCCACCCACATCCCCAAGCGGGAACGGAAGCGGGCACTGCGGGACGTCTATGCGATGGAGCCATTCGCCCCCAAGTTCAACCCATGGTCAGCTTGTCCGATCACCTTCGACTGTAGGGATCACCCTACCAGCATCCGTCACGGCGGCTCAGCCGCATTGGTCTTAGACCCAATCATCGATGGATTCCACCTCACGCGTGTCCTTATGGACTGCTGCAGTAGCCTGAACCTGCTTTATCAGGACACAGTGCGCAAGATGGGCATTGACCCTTCAGGGATCAAGCCCACCAAAACCACCTTTAAAGGTGTTATTCCTGGAGTAGAGGCCCGCTGCACGGGTTCTATAACGTTGGAAGTGGTCTTCGGATCCCCAGACAACTTCAGGAGCGAAGAGCTGATCTTCGACATCGTCCCTTTCCGCAGTGGCTACCACGCACTGCTTGGACGAACCGCATTCGCAAGATTCAATGTGATGCCACACTATGCATATCTCAAAGCTCAAGATGCCGGGACCGCGCGGGGTCATCACTTTCAACGGAAATATGGACCGCTACTTTTGAATAGAAGAGCATACGGTAGCCCTCGCGGCAGAAGTACAATGCGGCTTCCTCCGACAACCCAATCCGGCGACAACTTCGAGCACTGCCAAACGAGTCCAGAGCACCCCTCAACAGGATCAACACAAATGTCAAGATCATGATTAGCAGTCCGGCCTCCGCGCGAGCCCCTCCAAAGCAGCAGTCGTGCCACGCGTACACAATTACGCACTCAAGATACCTTGGGCATAGGCGGAGGCGCATCAACGACCCAGTCGATAATGCTGGTAACCGCTAAATACCTTCATAATCTTTCCCTTTTACCTTTCAGGACACCGCGTTAGTGGAGCATCCTCAGAAGAGCCGAATTGCTGGACTCATATGGAAGAGACACCCAAGGAGGCAACAGACGTTGTGCGCAGAAGGAAATACCCAGGTGGAATCTATTTACGATCATTATACCTACTTCATCTATCTGTGCACGGCTTGCCCCTGGATAGGACATGTCAAATAGTCCTCCCTTTTATCTCTGCCTAATACATCCATTGTAAACATACGCTTAAACGTATTTTTCGTCAAATGGAGATTATATATAGCGTCAGCTTATTATCCTTATTTGAGTATTTTTCTCTTATAAATGTTTATTTGGTATTGCATCCGTACACCTTGGTACGGCCAGTTTGCTAGGGGCTTCTTATGATGCCCCGTAAGATGGCAACTAAAAGTCCGAACACTTGTGGCACCCCGAACTTATAGCACTATATGCATCATCTCCGAATCATGTCTTGGGTCTACAGTTGGGATAGCCCGGCTCCCTTGTTTTGGTGCCTTATGTTCTGTTATATCGGCTCAGGTAGCGCAGGGAGAACTACTGCGATTGTGTCCCGGTTCTTCCGGACGAGCACCTCAGTAGAGAAAGCCGAAAACTGACCGGCATGATGTGGCGAGAGCTGGTCGCTGTTCGAGAGGTACTAAAATCTTTAAAGATTTTCCGCTTTAGGCGATAAATCGGTTTCTTCTGATCAAGGCGTATATAGGGCCCCAATTCGGTCTTCCGGATTCTAGGGGCTTCGCCGAAATTTAAAATTGTAGACTTCTATGGCTAAGTGAAAGTTATAAAGCCGCATAGTCTGATTGCCTCGTTCGCTGCGCTGGACACCTCCTTAAGGGACCAAACATTTGGATAAAGAGTGTTCGGGTTTTCCACGAACACCCCAGTGCTAGTCGCGTGGGGGCGGAAGCCGACGACTGGCCTACTTTCAGGATTTTATAAACAGCCGCACAGAAGGTAATATTTTAAATAACAAAAGCGCTACATAGCACAAGTAACTTCGTCCTTAAAATACAACCATGACAGAAGCGAATTCATTCAAAAATGGTGTCTTTGGTACATTCGTCAGCCACGAGGCGAGCACCCTTCATACCGCCATCATAGTACAGCTCAGGATGGCGATGTGCCTTGCCCTCCGGCGGTCCGTCCTTGACCAACTTCTCCGCATCCATCTTGCCCAAATGCACTTTGACGCGGGCAAGGGCCCGACGGGTACCCTCGATGCACACGGATCGTTTGATTACCTCAAGCCGCAGGTAGGCATCCATCATCCGCTTGATCAGGCCGAAGTAGCTACTGGGCATCAGCTCACCAGGCCATATCCGGACTGTGAACCCCTTCATAGCCAGTTCGGCCGCACGGTGGAGTTCGACCAACTGCTTCAGTTGGTCACTCAGAGGCATCGGGTGTTCGGCCCCACCATACTGGGACCAGAACAGCTTCTCCCTTGAGTTCCCCTCCTGGGCACGGTAGAACTCCGCAGCGTCTGATACGCTGCGTGGCAGATCTGCGAATGCCCCTGGAGAGCTCCGAATTCAAGTAAGTAAAAGAAACGCCTTCTCCACATGTTTGCTTTGCATAAAGAACTTCTTACATGCTGCTATCTTCTGGCCTCCTGGATCTCCCATTGTGCTTTCTCGGCATCGGCCTTGGTGTCTTTTAAGCTCATAAGGGCCTTCGCAAGCTCGGCCTCTTTTGCCTTCAGATCATGCTCCACGGACTCGCATTTCTTGCCGAGGTCCTGGAGCTCCTGCTGTACCTCACCTACCCTAGCACTTTGCTTTTCGTGCTCCTTACACTCCTAGGCCGCCTTGTCTTTGGCCTCGGACAACGCCTTCTTCAGGGCCGCCACTTCGGCGGGGGCCCCTGTTACACGCTCACGGCGCTTAGTTGTTAGACTCACCAAATCTGGCTATCCTCAAATACATAAGAACGGGAATTACTTACCCTTATTCTCTTCGAGCTGCCTCTTCGTGAGGTCGAGCTCTCCCTGCGCCTGCTCCAGGTCCAGCTTCAGATCGGCAACCTCGGCAGTACGGGCAGCAGCAGCAAGTAGCACAGCCTGCTTATTCAAAATAATACTTATGATTTGACTCCTGTGGATTTTAATTGACCCTCTGTTCGGCTTTTCCTTCCGAACGCCAAACAGAGTATCAGGGGCTACTACCTATCGGGTGGTAATTTTGCACATATTTATTACTTACCTCGAAGCCCGTTAGGAGGCTGGTGCAAGCTTCGGTTAGTCCGCTTTTGGCGGACGAAGCCTTTCGAATCGCCGTACTCATAAGAGTACGGTGCCCTTCGTCCAGGGAAGCGCTACAAAGCGCTTCCAGCAGACTATCCGGCGCTTCATGTGCAACGGAAGTCCGCGACACAAACGGCTCACCCTCCTTAGCGAGGGGTCGCCTGCCTGAGTCCGGAACCATCGAAGGTTCCGGAATTGTGTTCGGCTCAGAGCTCGGCTGGCCGTGGCTCTTGTTGACAAGATCCACGGGGATCTTGAACCCCACGTGTCCAACGACTGAGACCCCACCTCGGGGCATCTCCAGGGTCACCGCCCCCTGCTATGGGAGCCTTTGGGACAACACCTCTGTGTCATCCGCGGGCTGAGGAGTGGTGGCCGTCGGAAGCGAATTCATCTCCGAATTGCTCAGGGACCCGGAGGAGGATACCTCGGGGTGATCCCTGGCCGGACTGCATATATGTTCGGCATTATAAATACAAAAATTGTGAAGTGAAGTCATGATAGAATGCAAACACTTACGATCGCGCTAGGGGCTTCCCCCTAGGCAGCCACCCCTCCTGGCTGAGAGCGCCTATGGCGGAGTAGTCCGGAAGGAGCCCCTTTGCCTTCTTGGACGCCCCAGCCTCCCCTCCTGGGGCAGCTTT
>NC_041393.1:84827268-84865401 GCF_002162155.2 Triticum dicoccoides | reverse complement strand
CGTCTTCATCGGACGATAGGGGAATGACGGCCCGGCGCAGAGGACCTTTTCCAGCCCCCGGGTCTGCCTCCCCGGACCCCTCATCCTTTCCGGATGGGGCGTCTTCTTCTTCTTCCTCCTCCCCTTTGTGGGAGGAGTCCGCCTCGTCGTCTTCGGACGAGCCTTCCGACACAACCTTCCGCCGGAGACCCTTTCGGATCTCCGGGGCCTTCTTCTCGGCCTTCTTCTCCGGCACCTTGTACGGCGCCGGGACCAGCATCTCCGTCAGGAGAACATCGGCTGGGTCTTCTGGCAGCGGAGCCGGGCAGTGAACCCACTCCGCTGTCTCCACATAATCCTGAAATAAACATGCACAATTACTTAAGGCACTCCCGTGAATATATCGGGAAGAACTGGGTCCGGTGTCAGTCTAAGAACTCACTGGCCTAGGAGCCCGCGCGGCGTGAAGCCCGCGGTCCTCGGATATCGGAGGAGGCACTTCAGAGGCCTTGAACAGCTCCTTCCATGCGCCTTTGTGCGTCATGGCGTAGAGCCTCTGGAGCGTCCGGTGCTCGGTGGGGATGAACTCCCACAGATTGACCGCCCGCCTCTGGCAGGGCAGGATTCGGCAATAAGCATGACCTGGATCACATTGACGAGCTTGATGTTCTTGTCCTTCATATGTTTGGAGTCCGACCAGCTCCGTGGAATCGCCCCAGGACCGGCCCTTCCTCTCCCAGGAGGTGAGCCGCATGGGGGCTCCGAATCGGAACTCGGGGGCCGCTACCCAGTTGGCGCCGCGCGGCTCGGTGATGTAGAACCACCCCGATTGCCATCCTTTTACGGTCTCCGCAAAGGAGCCGTCAAGCCATGTGATGTTGGGCATTCGGCCCACCATGGCCCCTCCGCACTCCGGCTGTTGGCCTCTTACCACCTTCGGCTTCACGCAGAAAGTTTGCAGCCATAGGCTGAAGTGGGGCCGGATGCGGAGGAAGGCCTCGCACACGATGATGAACGCTGAGATGTTGAGGACGAAATTTGGTGCTAGATCGTGGAAATCTAGCCCGTAGTAGAACATAAGGCCGCGGACGAAGGGATGGAGTGGAAATCCCAGTCCACGGACGAAGTGGGCGACGAATACGACCCTCTCGTGGGGTCCTGGGGTCAGAATGACCTGCCCGGCGTCTGGTAGACGGTGCTCTATGTCCGCGGCCAAGTATCCGGCCGCTCAAAGATTGGTGATGTGCTCCTCCTTGATGGTGGAAGCCACCCACTTGCCTCCTGCTCCGGACATGTTTAGCTGTGCGGGGAAGACTTGGGCTTGGGTGCTGGAGCTCGAGGGGGCAAGAGTGGGCAAAGGAGGAAGAAGGCGTGGGTGAAAATGGGGGAATCTTATCCCTTTATAGAGGCGTCGGAAGCGGTACGCCTCCCCACTTGCCCATTGGAATCGCTTGTTTCCCAAGCGGCACGGTTAATGGCGTGGTGAGATTACCCATGCCCGTATCGATGAGAATCCCGTAATAAGGGGACACGATCTCTGCTTTGACAAGACGTGTCACAGAAACCGCCTCGTGATATGCGTTGTAGCTGGTTCTGTGGAAACGGTTCGAATAAAGGATCCGATCATAACAACGTGTCACGTCATCGGGAAAAGTTGTCAGCAGATTGCATTTGTGAAATATCGTTCTCTCTACGGTGGTATGCGAGGATCATTTTTCAGATCCGGACACGATTTGAGTGTTCAATAACCATTTTGGAGTATTCGGAGGAGGAACCCTCCTTGCAATGCCGAAGACAATACTGAGCGCCGGACTCATCATCATTGAAGCCTACTTCAGGGGCTACTGAGGGAGTCCTGGATTAGGGGGTATCCGGACAGTCGGACTGTGCACAACGTCTGGACTATTGAAGCGTGAAGATACAAGACTCAAGACTTCGGCCCGTGTCCGGATGGTACTTTCCTTGGCATGGAAGGCAAGCTTGGCGATCCAGATATTATATTTCCTTCCTTGTAACCAACTCCATGTAAACCCTAGCCCTCTCCGGTGTCTATATAAATTGGAGAGGTTGGTCCTTAGAAGACCGATCACAATTACATTCATACCATCATAGGCTAGCTCCTAGGGTTTAGCCTCTACGATCTCGTGGTAGATCTACTCTTGTACTACCCATATCATCAATATTAATCAAGTAGGAAGTAGGGTTTTACCTCCATCGAGAGGTCCCGAACCTGGGTAAACATCTGTGTCCCTTACTTCTTGTTACCATCAGCCTTGACGCACAGATTGGGACCCCCTATCCGAGATCCGCCGGTTTTGACACCGACAGCAGTATTATTCGATTTGACAACTACAACTAGTATATTATAAAAAAACAAAGAAGAGTATTAGAGATAGAGATAAGAATAGAGACTAGGGAGGAGCATCGTCTACTGCTTCGTGGGCTACTCCTACGCTCCATTTGGCGGCCGCAACGTCCCCTACAGCCACTCCCTCCTGTGCTCCATTCGGCGGGCGCTGTTGACATTTGGGGAGTGCACTCTCGCGACTGCTAGCAGCCACGACTTCACCGACGACGACTTCTTCCCCGACCTCGGCAACCTCTTCCTCAATGACATGGGCGACAACCTCAACGCCAATGGTGCTGCTCCCGTTGCACCGTATGTGTTTCTGTCCTTCCTGTTCGAAATCTTGGTAGAATTCATTTTTCTAGTCTGTGTCCTAGACTCGATCTGTTCATCTACTATGCTAGTCTGCATGATTAGTTTAATCTCTGTTATAGCCGTCATGATTTATTTTGTAGTAAATCTCGTAGTAACTTGCTCATTTATTCAACTGGCGGAACGTCCCCTACAGCCACTCCCGTTTCATGGATGGCCTGGTCGATGCCTCCAAGGAGCCCTTCGTCTACTGCTATGAGTGCCCGATGCCGTTTTGGGGATCGCAGGCGGACATCGTGCATCACCTGACGCAGACGTGCGGCGATCACTACTGGCCCTTGGCGAAGAACATCAAGTACGAGACGTGCTACCCGTTCACCGTGGCAAAGTCGCTGGAGGATCAGCGCCGCCTGCTAGTCTTGGAGGAGGACGGCAGCGTCTTCCTCTTGATCGTGGCCACCGGCGAGGCCCGCGCAGGCCGCCGCCACATCTATGTTGTGTGCGTCAGGGGAAACGCCGCTAACACTGACACTGACACGAGGCCGATGTACGGGTGCGTGCTCACTATTACTACCCCTCGGAGGTCCGTGGGCGGCAACACTGGCTACGTCAAGCTGACTTGGACTCTGTCGAGCTAGGACCTTCCCGCCGATGTGGACATGGAAGACGCATGGTATTATTTGACCCCCAACAATGTGCATGGGGATTCCAAGGAGGTTCACCTGGACATATGCATTACTAAGTTAAGTGTTGAGCATTAGTCTTCGCTCAATGTAATCCGCTGTCTAAGCATGTGGAGACTTCCATGCATGATCTTGCTCTATTGGAGTATCGCGCATGAATAAAAGTGTATCCATTTATGGTTTAGTCTAGAATCTTCCATGTATGAATTTTTACTACAGTACCGACGAAAGACTTATGATGAACCATTTCCCGCAAAGCACAATAAGAGTTATTTCTTCACAAGTTTTGGATGCATGTTGAACAGTTGAACGCTTTTGTTTGCAAAAGATACTTTTTTATCTATTTCCCCGAATGTTTCTGAGCTCTAGAGATGAAATAATATCCGAAGAAACCTATCGATACCTGTTACACATGAGATGACCCCCACAACCTTTGTCAAAATAAACAACACCCCGATCAATGCATTTCACTCTTCTGTGCAATGGACGGGCACCTTACTTGCTCCTACAAGTGCTTAAGCTTGCCACATAGGCATAAAGTCTGATGTGGCAAGTTAATCAAGAAGAGAGAGACTAGTTTGGTGACCCAAGGAAGAAAAGGTGCTAAGCGTGTGTACCTAGGTGAAAAGACAATTTTGAGTCTATAGCTAATTAAATGAAGCAAACTTAGCAACACCATTTCATTGGAAGAGGTCACTCCTTGACAAATGCAATAAATACTAGTACTCCCTGTGTCCCATAATATAAGAATGTTTTTGGCACTACACTAGTGTCAAAAACGTTCTTATATTATGGGACGGAGGGAGTACGAAGAAAGAGATAGAGAGGAGTAAAAAAATACACTTATAGCCAACCTTATAGCCAACCTTGTTGTAGTATGAGTGACTAAGTGATGACTATGTATGAGATGCCAACATCACATAGCCTAATGCACCGTGTTAAATCTCCAAGGGCGCGACCGCGCGAGCGACGCGACGGTCGTGGTAGGCGCGACCATGATACGGGCTGCTGGCAGCCCTTGGATCTAAGAACAAACGGTCGCATGCTAAGTTGCTAAAAATTTGCAGAATAACCCTCCAGGATAGGATATTCACCCATAGTTCTAGAATGACGCCATGCAATGGTTCGATCTCCGATCCAAGGGCTCTCCGAAGCCCGTGTCATGGGAGAATGGGAAGCCACTACCCTGCCGTTCGCACGCTGGCAGTTCGCTCCTACTCGTCCCCTCACGTCCTTTAATACTATGGCGATTCGCTCCTAGTCGTCCCGTACATTCACATTACGACAGTTCCACTAATCCTAACCCTCCTCCCAAATCCATGGCGTCCCAAATCTCCCTGATCGGCGGTGATTACAAGGTTAGAACCATCACCGGTGATGAGTTCGACGTCATCTACACCCGTTCTTCCGCGACGGTGAAAGGATGCCTTTCTCGCTTCAGACGCATGTTCGAAGACTCAGATGATGAGTGGGTCGCTGGGCTAGATCTTGAGTACACCACAGTCGTGGGACGAGAGAAGGCTCTAAAGGACGAAGAGAGGAAGAAGCCCGCCATGATCCAGGTTTGCGTGCATGACTTATGCTTGGTCTACCACATATGCCATGCCGACGTTGAGTTTCCAGGATTATAAGGACTTCCTCGAGGGCAACCTAGTCAAATTCGTTACTGTAGACTTTGGTAATGACAAAGAAGTCCTGCATCAGATAGGCCTCGTTGTAGGCAACACCTTCAACCTCCAAAAGAATCGGCTGGTGTCCTCTTGTCAGCCTTCAATGCCGACCCTGGCAGGAGCCATGGTTCATCCTTCATACGGTAAACTAGAGAAACCTCCATACATGTTTCATCGTCATGCATGGCAGCGAAATGTACTAGATATAGACCACATCCAGTATGCTGCAATGGATGGCTACCTTTGTTTCAATATCAACAAGGGTTTTATGAAGAGCAACAGCCAAGTTGGCGGTTCAAGCAAAGAAGTATCGGCCAAGAGGAAGAGGGACAAGGACGAAGTCGAGGACGTGGACGAGGACTCCGAGTAAGGTGGCAGTGTTGTTGCTCATGGTGGTTCTAATACAGTGTCTACCGAAATAGTTGCAAAGTTTAATTTCAGGTGTGCTTAATTTAATTTGAGGAGTGTGTTGTGCTGAGCCCCCAACAGAACTATGTTATGTTTCTTCTTGTTACTTTAACTCTTCAGTACGTACATACTAGTATTTTTTACATTTCATCTTTTAGTTGGTATAGTACTACCACTCCTTTCTTCACATTATATACGTACAATATATATGGCCAACATCATATAGCCAGCATTTTAGTTGTCAAAGAATTTCAGGGTGCTTAGTTTTGTCAAAGAATTCCAGGGTGCTTAGTTTTATTTGAGGGGTGGGTTCTGCTGGACACCATTATTGTGACTAGCCTTTTTAATAGTACTATATGCATAATTTGGCGACGAGCGCTTTCTATATGTACCACCTTTTTTAAGTTCAAGTTTTGCTCCATGGCGCAATCCATCGATACTACTGCTGTAGAAAAGTATACATTTTTTAAAAGGCTAGAGGGCGGGGCAGTCTAGCTTGGTCGGTTTCACGAGAGGCGAGGGCCTTTGTGATTTGACGGCTCATTACTGCTGGAAGGCGGGGCCTTGTGATTTGACTCCTCGTATAAATGTGCCGATGACCTGATCGAGGAGGAGCAAAGAACCATGCGGTATACTCAAGTTTTCCACTGGAGTAGTACTGCGAAGGAGGAGCACGAAACACGGCAGCCCAGTGCCATATAGCGATAAAAATGATCTAATTTGATAGTCATCTCATTGTTAGCATTGTTCTATTCATTCCCTCAAAAAACAAAAACCATTGTTATATTCATGCCTCGCAGAGAACGTGACACGTGCGGCGAAACACCGGAAACAAAAGATGAAACACAGCAGCAAAAGAAGGAAGATTATCACCCCAAATGATCTAATTCGCCGCGGAGTCGTAACTGCTTCTTCATCGCCTCCACGACCTCCATTTCCTTGCGCGTCTCCTCCGCCATCTTCTTCATTATGTCCATGACGCGGGATTTCTCGACGCAAGCCTTCATCATCTGTTCCACGGTCGCATTACGTACCTTGACAGCAGTCGGGTGCTCGATCCAGAGCTTCGCCAACTCCTCCTTCTGTTCCATGACGAGGGCCAACAACATCTTCATCGAGGAACTACTATTCTCATGCAGCTTTCTTCCAGCCGGCGTTCTTCTCCTTCAACAGGTCGATCTCATGGCAGAGCTTCGCCACGGGTCGCCTTCTTCTCTGAGGCAATGCTCTTCTTCAGCAGCATCACCAAGCCGGCGGTCAACTCCCCCTGATGATTGAGCTCAGCGGGCATGTCGTCGAGGCTCTCCTTCAGCAACTCCGTCAAGCCTTGGATGAACTCCTTCTGCTTATTGAGGTGCTTATTGAGCTGATCGGGCATGCCGTCGAGGGATAACTACTCCAGCTCCGCCGGGTCGGCATGTTCGCCTCCGCGGCTAGGGCGCTCCTAGGAGCCATCGCCTGCCCGTGAGAGATCTTTCGATGTCTCTGCGTGGCGGCGAGCCCTCTCTTTTTTCCGCAGCCTTGGTTGCCGCTCCCTTGTTACGAGTAGTTCTCGACCTATAGCTCTGCTCACCGGCCATGGCAACGACGGCGAAGAAGAAGCACTTATGAGGAGGAAAGGTAGAGTAATTTTCGGTTAGGTAGTTCCCCTTTTTATAACCTAAGTACTAGCACTAGTAGTACTAATACCTGCATAGTGGGAACACGTTCAGGTTTGGCACGTACTAGTAGGTGTGAGCAGGCTTTCGAATGTGATGGGAATAAGGTAAAGATTAATTGATGCATTTGGTTTCGAGGCCCGAAACGGCTCCCGACGAGTTTAGCGGAACATAAATTTCAAGTACTACACTGCTCAAATGCGTAAATATTATGTTACTGTCAAAAATTGGCACAAAATACGAAGGAGACCAATGGAAGTACTACTAGCAACCCATGATTTAACTACTCGCATGCGCGCAGTGGAGTAATAATGTCTTTCTTCCGCCCTCACGTCCACTCAATTTGCATGCGCTGTATTAATTGACCATCAATGAAGTGAACGACTTTACACACGTCAAATTATCACATGGGGTGGATCTTGGTACAAAATTGCGTCCGCCCGTGTACCCGGGTGTGCGTGCGAGGGAATGAGTGCGTGCGTGGCGTGCGTGCACATCTTCGCTTCGTGCATGTACCGCCAGTATGGCTCAGGGAGGACGAGTACATTCTTCTGGAACCAGCAGCATGTCACTGTGATCAATCCACGCAAGGAGGTCACGACAACGCCTCCACATGTGCCACGTGGCTTCATGAACTGTAAGAGAGACACTGTGTAGCATGCCATTGGTATTCTAATTTACGTGTTTTGCACATACTCGAAGTACTAGTAAGGTACACGTGCATTGCACGCATCAGATTTTGCAACCAAATTATGAATAAATAGCACACTATAGCATGTAAGCTCTGAGTCATATATGTGTGATGTAGCCCTTTGTTTAATTCTTATAGTTCATCTCATTCAAAATCAATTAGTTTTTATAAAAAAAGCTAAGAATGCGTGAATAGGAAAAACATGGGATTATAGTGGAATGTCGTCTTGAATCCTACAGGATTGTACGAGTGTTTGATTGCGCATAGAAAAAACGCAGAATTCTTTCAAAGAGGTTTGAGTGGATGGGATGTTTCCTATCAAATCTAGTGCAAATGAATCATATGGAAAAAATCCTATGGTTTACAATCCTACGAATCAAACAACCAAGATAGGAAAAATTCCTAATGATTAGAATCCTCCAAAATTCCTTTGAGAATCCTTTGAATCAAAGAAGCCCTTAATCTATTTTATGATTCATGGAATTGTGCATTGTAAAGCATAAATTAAAAAACAAATAATGGCAATTCAACTAGAAAAAAGTTTGGGCAGTTATGATACGGAAGATTCTAGAACAAAAGAGAACCATTGTTGTATTGAGGTTTGTGCATTATGCTTAAGTTCAACCATGGAGTCTGCTAGATTGTACATGTGGCAAAATCCGGTGGGGGGCTAGAAGATGGTGCGAGGGGCCGAGTGGAGGGAGACTATGAAGGAATGCACAAGTGCGAGATCGATATTTAGAGAGAGGGGGCGAACACGTGCGCTGTTGCACGCAGTGGCAGAGCCATGAAAAATAAATGAGCTAGGGGGCCAAGCATTGCTAATCCTTTACGAGGAGGGTCAATTCATGAAATTAAACCTTTTTTAGCAGCAATTGTCTAATGATCACATTCATATTAGCCTCGATATATAGTGATGTTAGGGGGGCAGGTCCCTTACTGCCCCCTGTCTTCGCCATTGTGCACGCGTCTGAGACATGAAGCAGAAGGCATGGATGATGAGAGGGGGACATTGGATATATAATTAATGTGGGTGTATTAGCTATATATGTTAATCCTATATAGAGAGGTATAGATTGATCGATGTGGACGTGGGACAGAGGGTGAGACCTCACTGGATATATTGATTGATCGGTTTGTGTGGAAAACTATGAAAGACCTAGCTATATACACACATACATAGAGGAACATCGATCGTTGTGCATGCACGCGTGAGAGATAAAGAATGCCCGATATGATGGAGAGGGGGATGTGTGTGGGTGTGTACCTTCATGGGAGACCGACCTGAAGAAAAAGATTGCATGCGTGCGATGGATAATGCCGACTGGTAGTGTGTGTGCATGCATGCACGAGAGGAAGTTAGTGGTACAATTATAAAGAGAAGACTACTGTGTGGGTGTAAAAGAATAGGTGAGGTCATAATCAATGTAAAGTTGAATTCAAATATTTCAATAAGAGATCCTGATGTTTGAAACCCATGCATGTATGAATATAACGGAGATCTGTGCGGTGTGATTTGGAAACGAGCATGTTGTAATGTATACACATTGAACAAGGTCAGACTGATTTGAATTTGAGATACCGATGGCAGACATCATTTGCCCACATCGCATCCGTGCATGGACACACTATTCTAATTGGAGATGATGGGCGGCTTTCACATCACATATCTATATCTATACCCCTATATGACTAGATGATTTTGAATGAAATGAACTATAAGAATTAAACGAACATCTACATCATGCATATATGACTCAAAGCTTGCATGCTATAATGTGGTATTTATTCATAATTTGGTTGCCAAATCTCATGTGTGCAATGCACGTGTACCTTACTCTAGTCTAAATGGTGTTTGTGTGTGTGTTGTGCGTGTTGAGGTGCAAATTGTCTTTTTTTGGGTACACGTTAAGCTTGTTCTTCGGAAATTTCAAGCCGCGCATTGTTATGCCGAAAATTGAAGCTAGCGTCTCTGTCTATCGTGCTGCGAAACTCCTGCCTCTTCAACTCGCGCCTTGTTAGCCCGAAATATTTAAGATATATCTTTGTCTCATTGTGCTCCGACAACTCCCTCCATCTCAACTCGCGCCTTGCTATTCCGAAATTTCAACGCGCGCGAAAACTCCCACCTCCTGTGAAATCCTGACAGGCGAAATGCCCATGGTACCCTTGAACCGAAAGAACCTCCTCAAATCGGTGGGGGGGTACTTTCGTAACTTACCCCACATTTCGGACATGCGCGTCTCTAAGCCATGGTTCCCCACTGCCATCCTGTCGGTGTCAAAACCGGCGGATCTCAGGTAGGGGGTACCAAACTGTGCGTCTAGGCGGATGGTAACAGGAGACAAGGGACACGATGTTTTTACCCAGGTTCGGGCCCTTTCGATGGAGGTAAAACCCTACTCCTGCTTGATTAATATTGATGATATGGGTAGTAAAAGAGTAGATCTACCACGAGATCAGAGAGGCTAAACCCTAGAAGCTAGCCTATGGTATGATTGTTGTTCGTCCTACGGACTAAAACCCTCCGGTTTATATAGGCACCGAAGAGGGTTAGGGTTACACAGAGTCGGTTACAATTGTAGGAGATCTACATATCTGTATCGCCAAGCTTGCCTTCCATGCCAAGGAAAGTCCCATCCGGACACGGGACGAAGTCTTCAATATTGTATCTTCATAGTCCAGGAGTCCGGCAAAAGGTGATAGTTCGGCTATCCAGACACCCCTTAATCCAGGACTCCCTCAGTAGCTCCTGAACCAGGCTTCAATGACGACAAGTCCGGCGCGCATATTGTCTTCGGCATTGCAAGGCGGGTTCCTCCTCCGAATACTTCATAGAAGATTTTGAACACAAGGATAGTGTCCGACTCTGCAAAATAAGTTCCACATACCACCGTAGAGAGAATGATATTTACACAGATTCAATCTGCTGACGTATTCCGTGGCATCACACCACGACCAAGTCTTTATTCGAATCATTTTTACTGTTCCACCCCAGCGCGTTTAGCGAGGCGGTTTCCTTGGCATGTCTTGTCAAAGCAGAGATCGTGTCCCCTTATTCCGGGATTCTCATCAATACGGGCGTGGGTAACCCAACCGCGCCATCAATTACGACGCTTGGGAGATATGCGAGTTTTACGAGGCCGGCGGGGACGCATAGCTTCGTCCGTCCATATAAGGGGATAAGGATCCACTTTTTCACACACGCCTTCTTCCTCCTTTGCTCATCCATTTCCGTGCACTCGAGATCCAGCGCCCAAGTCCGCACATCTCGCCTCAACCTTCCCCAGCCATGTCCGGAGGGGGAGGCAAGTGGATGGTCTCCTCCGTCATGGAGGGACACATCAAAAAGCTGCGAAAGGCCAGATACTTGTCCAGCGACATCGTGCATCGGCTCCCTGACAAGGGGCAGCTTATCCCCACTCCCAGGCCCCATGAGAGGGTGGTGTTCCTCACCCACTTCCTCCACGGACTAGGTTTTCCACTTCACCCACTTGTCCGGGGGATCATGTTCTACTACGGCCTGGATTTCCATGATCTGGGCCCGAATTTCATCCTCAACATCTCGGCGTTTATCGTCGTGTGCGAGGCCTTCCTCTACATCCGGCCCCACTTCGGCTTATGGCTATAGAACTTCAATGTCAAGCCGAAGGTAGTGGGCGGTCGCCAGGCAGAGTGCGGAGGTGCCATGGTGGGCAGGATGCCCAACGTTTTATGGATCGAGGGCTCCTTCGTGGAGACCATAAAGGGGTGGCAGTCAGGGTGGTTCTACATCACCGAGCCGCGTGACCCTAAATGGGTGGCGGCCCCCGAATTCCCATCTCGCTTCCCTACACGGCTCACCTCTTGGAAACAGACGGGCCTGACATGGGGTAATTCGGAAGAGCTGACCGGACTCCAAACCTGCGTCCAAATCCTGGTGAACAAGAAGCTCAAGCTTGTCAACGTAGTCCAGGTCATGCTCATCCGCCAGATCCTCCCGTGCCAACAATAGGCCTTCAGCCTGTGGGAGTTTGATCCGGCACAGCACCAAACCTTGAGCAGGCTCTTCGACACTATGTACGAAGATGCCTGGAAGGTGCTGTTCAAGGGCGCCGAGGCTCCCGCATTCGCTACCGAAGATCGCAGATTCAGCTCGCAGCGTCAAGCCAGTGAGGTAAGCTATTTTACCCTTTACAGGACACTTGTTTTTCATAGTTTGACTCTATTCGGGATCTAAACTCCCTTACCTTTGACAGGCCTGGCAGAAGACGTCCGGGCAGGTTGACTATCCGGCTCCCTTGCCAGAAGACCCAGTGGACGCCCGATTGACGGGGCTGCTGGTCCCGGCACCTCACGTGGTGCCGGAGAAGAAGGCCAAGAAGAAGGCCACGGGAACTCGAAAGAGTTCCCGGCGCCAGGTGCTATCGGACTCATCGTTCGATAACTCTGAGGCGGACTCCTCCCGCGAAGACGACGAGGAGGAAAAAGCGGCCTCTCCACTAGCGGGGGAGAGAAGAAAAGGAAGGTCGCCCCAACTGGGGAGGCCGGAGGGTCCAAGAAGGGAAGGACCCTTCCTATGGACTACTCCACCAACGCCGACGACGGCAAAGAGGAGTGGCCACCGAGGGCTAAGCCCCCGGCGACATCGTAAGTATCCAGATAGCAGAATAACTCATGGCGTTTCATTTGTCGCATAGAATCTCCTAACACCGAATACAACCCTGCAGCCCGCCCAAGGACGAGCTCGACACTTCAACGAGCGGCTGCCTGGCTCCGTCGGACGTGAATAGCACTTCACTTCCGGTCGCCTCCTCTCCTCGCGCTGCGGATGACGCCAAGGTGGGGTCCCAAAAGGGGCCCAACCAGGAGGAGGAGGTCCCGGAGGCGCCGCAAGGCAACCTCCCGGACTCCGGGCATAAGGGGGGTCAAACTCCAAAGGGCTCTAAGTCCGGCCCTAGGCCGGACTCCGCACCGGAACCTTCAGTGGTTCCGGAGTCCGCCAGGCGGCCCCTTCGTAAGAAGGGCGAGACTTCGACACCGGTGGCCTCCGTCCAACCAGAGGCGCCAGATAATTTGCTGGAGGCGCTTAGCGGCGCCTCCATCGACGAGGAGCACCGCACTGTTATGAGTGTGGTGATCCAGAAAGTTCAGTTCGCCAAGAGCGGGCTGACTGAAGCCTGTGCCAGCCTTCTAACAAGCTTTGAGGTATGTATTTAAGATATGTAAAAATATTACCGCATAGACAGTAGCCCCTGATGCTCAGTTTGGTGTTCGGAAAGAAAAGCCGAACTTAGGATCTAAAAAGATGTACGCAGGAGTCTAACATACGTATGCCAATATGGGGAATGCAGGTTGCGCTGCTGACCTCTGCCGCACTGACTGCGGAGGTCCATGCATTGAAGCAGAGCCTCGAGCGGTCCGAGAACGAGCTCGGCCTTGCCAAAAGCAGCTCGAGGACAAGGAAGGTAAGTAATACCTTATGGAAGTATATAAAAGATGTGGTTGCTAAAGATAGCAGGAATAACGTGAGAATTGCAGGGGCCACGAACGAGGTGGCGACCCTGAAGGAAGCGGTGTCCAAGGCCGAAAGCAATGCAGCCGCGGAGCGCATCAAGCGAGAGAAGCAGGAGGTGCGGGTGGCGGAGGTACGGAAAGAGCTCCAGGCTCTCGTGGAAAAACACGAGAGTTTGGAGCGTGACTCAAAGACTCGAGAGTCCGAGCTCGCCTCGGCTCTTGAGAGTGCCAAAGCCGCTAAGGCCGAAGCCCAAAAAGCCCTCCAAGAAATTGAGGCGATGAAGAAGATAGCGGCGGGTAAGGCATTCTTCATGCAAAGCAAGCACGTGAAAGTGAATTACTTGTTACTTACCCGAATCCGGAGCTCTCCAGGAGCATTCGCATATCTGCCCCGCAGTGTGTCCTACGCTGCCGCATTCTACCGGGCGAGGAGGGGAGCTCGACGGAGAAGGTGTTCTGGTCTCAGTATGCTGAGGCCGGACACCCGGTGCCCTTGAGCGACCAGCTGAAGCACCTGGTCGAGCTCCATAGGGTGGCCGAACAGGCCATGAAGGGCCTCATAGTTCGGCTGTGGCCTAATGAAGCCATGCCTGGGAGCTACTTCGGGCTAGTGAGGCGGCTGGTGGACGCTTGTCCATGGATTGAAGTCGTGAAGCGCTCTGTCTGTATCGAAGGTGCCCGCAGGGCTCTTTCCCATGCTAAAGAGCACTGGGCAAGATGGACGATGAGAAGCTTGTGACGGACGCTCCACCGCCGGGCAGGGAGTATCGCACGGCCGAGATGTATTATGCGGGTGTCCTGAAGGGTGCCCGCCTTATAGCGGGTGAATGCTCCAAAGATGTAATTTTTGAGTAAACTCGCATTTGTTATCCTGTATGCTTGAAAACTTGTTCATATGCGCTAAGCAACGCTTGTGAATTTAAAATATTACCTTATGTGCGGCCGTTTATTAAATTTGAGAGATGGCGAGTCGTCGGCTTCTGCCCCCATGCCGCGAGTGCTGGGGTGTTTGGGATAAACTTGAGTGCTCTTTTTCCCATTCTTGGGTCCTTCGAGGGAGGCGCTCAACGCAACGAACAAGGCAAGCAGACTATAATGCTTGAACACTCTCACTTAGCCATAGAATTCTATAATTTTAAATTTCGGTGAAGCCCCTAGTATTCGAAAGACCGAATTCGGGGTGCTATCCACGCCTGGGCCGGACAAAGTCGGCTCCTCGCTCCAAGCGACATAAGTCTTTAGGGACTCGAAAACCTCTCGAACAGCGACCGGCTCTCACCCTATCATGACGGTCAGTTTTAGCTTTCTCCACTGAGGTGCTCAACCCAGCTCAACCGGGGCACGATCATAGTGGTTCTCCCAGCACTACCTTAGCCGATATAACGGAACGTAAGGTACCAAAACATGGGAGCCGGGCAAACCCAACTATTGACCCAAGACATGATTCGGAGCCGATGCATATAATGCTATAAGTTCGGGGTGCCTCACTTGTGAAAGTGTTCAGACTTATCACACCATATTTTGGGGTACTTAAGCCCCTGGTGTATTTGGCCGTACCAAATCGTACGGATGCAACATGTCATAAGTGAACATATATAGATAAAAAAGGGAATGCAATAATAGGCAAAAGCTATGCATTGTTTATTCAAAAAAGCTGCGGTAAAAGCAGAACGATACAAACAGTGCGATAAGCAAGGGACGGGACTATGTGACATGTCCCCCTCCAGAAGTGAGCTGCGGGATGATATGTAAAACAGGTATACTGCTCATTATGGAGACCACCTGGACACTCGACGTAGCTTTCTGCTTCCTTGGCTGTTGCATCGTGTGTTTGGCAACTATACTGCCGGAAAGGGCTTCTTGATAAAGGAGTCCTGAAAGTAAGAAAAAAGAATTACACAATCGGGAGCCCCTGGTGCAGTTGAGCCGCATTCTGGGCCTGCCGTGGTCGTGCCCCTCCCCCTATGCCCATGGTATTTCCAGAGCGTAATTATGTATGCGTAGTACTGGTTTCGCAATTTTGCGAGGGCTGAGGTTGGGGCCGCATTGCTACGCGTGCTCGGGACGTGCCGGGCGGTCTTGTTGTAGGTTACACCGGGCGCGCTTGACGGTGTCCGGACGTTTAATAGCCGGACTCGAGAGTTGCCTTGAGAGGTTGCTTTGTATTTCGGCCACGAGGGCCGCCGTATGCTCCTCCGTTCGGAGAGAGCGTTCGATGTTTCCGTTAACCGTAATGACTCCTCGAGGGCCTGGCATCTTGAGCTTGAGGTATGCGTAGTGCGGCACCGCATTGAACTTTGCAAATGCGGTTCGTCCGAGCAGTGCATGATAGCCACTACGGAATGGGACTATGTTGAAGATTAACTCCTCGCTTCGGAAGTTATCCGGGGATCCGAAGACCACTTCAAGTGTAACTGAGCCTGTACAGTTGGCCTCTACACCTGGTATGACGCCTTTAAAGGTCATCTTTGTGGGTTTAATCCTTGATGGGTCTATGCCCATTTTGCACACTGTATCCTGATAAAGCAGGTTCAGGCTACTGCCGCCGTCCATCAGGACTCTAGTGAGGTGAAATCCGTCAACGATTGGGTCTAGAACCAATGCGGCGAATCCGCCATGATGGATGCTAGTGGGGTGGTCCCTTCGATCAAAAGTGATCAGGCAAGAGGACCACGGGTTAAACTTTGGGGCGACTGGCTCCATCGCATATACGTCCCTTAGTGCACGCTTCCGCTCCCTTTTGGGTATGTGGGTTGCGTATATCATGTTCACCGTCCGCACTTGTAGGGGGAAGCCCTTCTGTCCTCTATTGTTCGGTGGTCGGGGCTCCTCCTCGTCGTTGCTATGCAGCCCCTTGTCATTGTTGCCGGCATTTAACTTGCCTGCCTGCTTGAACACCCAACAATCCATGTTGGTGTGGTTGGCTGGTTTTTCGGGGTGCCATGTATCTGGCATGAGCGATCGAGTATTCGGTCCAAATTGGATGGTCCCGGAGTATTTCTTTTGAATGGCTTTTTCCGCTGACCGGATTTAGAGCCTCTGAATCCGGCATTGACTGCCGTATCTTCAGCATTATCGCCATTGATGCGGCGCTTGTGCTTGTTGCGACACGACCTGCCGCTGTTGTCCTTGGTATCCGAATTACCAGGGCTCTTAGTCATGTTGTTACTACGAGCTAGCCAACTGCCTTCTCCCGCGCAAAAGTGGGTCATGAGTGTTGTGAGGGCTGCCATGGATTTTGGCTTTTCCTGTCCTAGGTGTCGGGCAAGCCACTCGTCGCGGATGTTATGTTTGAAGGCTGCAAGGGCCTCTGCATCTGGACAGTCAACGATTTGATTTTTCTTGGTTAGGAACCGTGTCCAGAATTGTCTGGCCGATTCCTCTGGCTGCTGAATTATGTGGCTTAGGTCATCGGCGTCTGGTGGTCGCACATAGGTGCCCTGGAAATTGTCGAGGAATGCGGCTTCCAGGTCTTCCCAACAACCAGTTGACTCCGCTGGCAAGCTGTTAAGCCAATGTCGAGCTGGTCCTTTAAGCTTGAGTGGGAGGTATTTGATGGCGTGTAGATCATCACCGCAGGCCATGTGGATATGAAGGAGATAGTCCTCGATCCAGACCGCGGGATCTGTTGTGCCATCGTATGATTCAATGTTTACGGGTTTGAAACCCTCAGGGATTGGATGATCCATCACTTCGTCTGTTAAGCATAGTGGGTGTGCGGCGCCTCTGTATTGGGCTATATCACAACGTAGCTCAAATGGGTTTTGTCAGCTGTGTTCGGCCTGGCCGGATTTAATGTATCCGGCATGATGGTTGTCGTCACGTGTAGTGAGGCGCCCACGCGATCCGTAGATCGATCTTGTCTGCCTTGCCTTGTCCTCCAATATATCTCGCAGGTCTGGTGCACTTCCCCGTGCCTTGGTATTTTTTGAGCGGCGCCGGGGTGCGACTTGAGTGGAGGGCCGAGAGGCCTCTCTGTCGCGGCCACGAGGTGGCCGGTCGGCCGCATCCTGCGCTGGTGATGTAGGTTTGAGTGCTTCCATCTCTAATCGGGGTAGCAGCCCGCATTTTGGGTAGCTCTTGGAGGGGCGTTCGAATTCGTACTCTTCGGCCGCAAGGACCTCAGTCCATCTGTCAACTAGCAAATCTTGATCAGATCTAAGATGTTGCTGCTTTTTCTTGAGGCTGCTTGCTGTGGCCATAAGCATGCGTTTGAAACTCTCCTGTTCGACGGGATCCTCAGGCACGACAAATTCGTCGTCGTCGAGGCTTGCCTCGTCTTCGGAGGGAGGCATGTAATTATCGTCCTCTACCTCTCTGTCTGCCGCTCTCTCATGAGGGTTGGCTTCTCCGTCCTCCTGTGCTGAATCCTGCTGGAGGGGGTTGTCTTTGGCACTTTCCGGGGTGTTATTGTCTCCCGTGCCGGAATCACCATTTTTGCTGTGGCGGTATTTAGAGCAGCGCCGCTAACGCCGGCGCTTAGGCTGTTTCTTGGAGGGGTCATCCTCCGTTGTTCCATCGCCGTTCCCATCTTTTGGGATGTCCACCATGTAAGTGTCGTATGACGAGATGGCCTTCCAGTGCCCTATAGGCGCTGGTTCTTGGTCGTTTCCTGCATCGTCGTCCATACCTCGATGTCTTCGGAGTCGAAGTCGAGCATGTCGGTTAAATCATCGACAGTGGCTACGAAGTGGGTGGTGGGTGGGCTTTGAATTTCTTCGTCGTCCTCATCCCAACCTTCCTGACCATAGTCCGGCCAGGGCTCTCCTGATAAAGAGAGAGACTTCAGTGAATTCAGGATGTCGCCAAAGGGCGAGTGCTGAAAGATGTCCGCGGCGGTGAACTCCATGACCGGCGGCCAATCGGATTTGGTTGGCAGGGGCGCGGAAGGTCCGGAGTCCGGAGAGGAGTCCGGTACCTTGGAGTTACGAGCCTTGCAAAGGACAGGGATAGTATTCGGCTCAATCGCCATAGAGATAGCAGCCCCCGAGGCGGTGTCCAGCCACCCGTCCTCGATCGGTGTAGTCAGCTCCGAGCTAAGGGTTGGAGTGGACACTGGTGCGGCCTCCAGGGCACTGTTCGGCGGCAGATCTAGATCATGCCCATCGTGACAGTGCGACGCGCTTGGCTGTGGCTCGAACCCGTCGAAGATCAAGTCTCTGCGGACGTCAGTCGTGTAGTTCAAACTTCCAAATCTGACCTGATGGCCAGGGGCGTAGCTTTGAATCTGCTCCAGATGGCCAAGCGAATTGGCCCGTAGTGCAAAGCCCCCGAATACGAAGATCTGTCCGGGGAGAAAAGTCTCACCCTGGACCGCATCGTTGTTGATGATCGGAGGAGCCATCGGGCCTAAAGATGACAACACAGAGGAACTCTCAATGAAAGCACCAATGTCGGTGTCAAAACCGACGGTTCTCGGGTAGGGGGTCCCAAACTGTGCGTCTAGGCGGATGGTAACAGGAGACAAGGGACATGATGTTTTTACCCAGGTTCAGGCCCTCTTGATTAATATTGATGATATGGGTAGTACAAGAGTATATCTACCACGAGATCAGAGAGGCTAAACCCTAGAAGCTAGCCTATGGTATGATTGTTGTTCGTCTTACGGACTAAAACCCCGGTTTATATAGGCACCAAAGAGGGTTAGGGTTACACAGAGTCGGTTACAATGGTAGGAGATCTACATATCCGTATCGCCAAGCTTGCCTTTCACGCCAAGGAAAGTCCCATCCGGACACGGGACGAAGTCTTCAATCTTGTACCTTCATAGTCCAGGAGTCCGACCAAAGGTGATAGTTCGGCTATCCAGACACCCCTTAATCCAGGACTCCCTCACATCCCATGCACCCACCCATTCATACACCGAGGCCGCGAAAACCCGCGACGAAACCCCACACCCTGCTCCGTTCGCCAGCCAGCCAGAGCCCCTTCCCCGACGACGTCGTCCACAGCAACACCTCGACATCCCTCATCCACCGTACCGGATGAGGATCCGTCATCGATCTCATTGTCCCGCCGGTTCAGCCACCCTGTCCTCCACCTCCAAGGAGCTGCCCCGACATTCCCCTCGTCTTTCACGCCACCTCCATTCCCACACCGCCATCTTCACCTGCACCACCGGAAGAGCATCATCATCACCGTTTCATCGGATGAAGTTGCGGCCTAATTGGCGCCACCAAAGATGTTGTACACTAATCGCCACATTTTCTTCTTGATTCGATCTCATGGTGTTGCCGACGCTCGGTCCCGAGCCGACACGGCGCGGCTCCATCCACGGCGGCGTCGCCGGCCACTTCCTCCACGGCGTTGCTCCCTCGGTGGTGACGTCCACATCAGTAGGAGCTGTTGCTGCTTTAGCTCTCGCTCACGCTGCTGCTCTGCTCTTGCTCTCGGTCCCCTGCCTGGTCTGGTCTTGCTATTGCTCTTGCTCGCACTGCTGCTCTCGCTCTTGCTCTTGCTTGCGATGCTGCTCCGATTTGGCTACACTTCAGTCGACTGAATCGACTTTTGGGTTAGTCAATTTTCAAGGGGTGGGCTCGCCTGGGTGAAGGAAGAACCAGCCGCCGCAGGGAGGGGGGCTCGCCGGAGATGTACCCCGCTATCTATCTTAGGGTTCAGGATGGGGGCAGTGGTCGCCGGCGTTGGTGGGGCGTTGGCGGGGCGGTGGCGTGGGGATCGCCGGAGAAAAAGCTCGGCACGGGGGGGCCTAGAGGGATGGCCGGGGCGGCGGCGGGGCGGCGATGGGGAGTGTTTTTGGGGCGGGCGGGGCGGCACACCGCCGGCCGCGGGCGGCGGGGGGCTGCTATTTGGCCGGTGGTGGCTGGCGGCTCAAGGGGTGGAGGTTCAAGATGAACCGCAAGCCTTTGATTTCCTATCCAACGGCTGCAAAATCGACTGACCAGAGATGAAAAAGTCAGTCGACCAACGTGTAGCCTCACCTTGCTAGTGCGTTCAATTTCGACAGCAAAATTCAGTTTCGACAGCAAAATTCAGTTTCGACAGTTAAGTTCAGTTTCGACAGTGAAGTACAGTTTCGACAGTTAAGTTGAGAGATGAGCGGCTGATGTATTTTACATCTAGCACTTTGTGGTTATGTATTTTACGTCATGTATTGGAGATGCTATTAGAATTCCACTCAGGTTAACGTTGTTTGTTGTCTCTCTTGTCCTGCTTCAGCCTCGGCGTCGTACAACTCACCGGAGCTGCTCCAACGATGAAACCCTCCATCACAGCGGAGCAATACCTCGGGCGCCATCTCCAGACGCCTAAGATCTTCTTCCCCTCCTCCGACAGCAAAGTCAGCCGAATCATCCTCACCGGCCAACCCAATCACGCTGAGATCGAAATGGCTTCACCAAAGAGGTTGTACACTTGTTGCATCTCTTTTTTACTCTACATGTTATATATATTGTCCACTGAGCACTCGTAGTAACGGGAAATACGATTATTTTATCCTACTATATGACAAGCAGTGAGGCACCAGGTAACTTAGCTATCCGTGATGGACTCTCTTGAATGCCATCATTATTTATCTCTGCGCGTTTGAGCTATGCATTTGTCGATGGGCCTGGGAGTTGAGCTAATATGGCAGTGGCCTGGGTCCAAAGTAATAGAAGTAGCACAAAAACATTTTTCTAGTGTAGGATTTTCCTTGCTCAAGCCTGCCTACTAGAATCACCAGTTTTGAAAGGAAAAGTGAATGAAAAACATAGGAATTGGAAAGTTTCCTATGGTACTACTTTTCATGAATTTGGTGCAAAGGAATGGAGCAAAGGAAAACTATAGGATTTGTTCCTTTAGTGTCTCCTTGAAAGAAAAACCGTAGGAATTCTAATTTCCACTTCTCCTCCTTTTCATATTCCTATTCATCAAGCACAAGACTAAGAGATAGTAGCATAGTAGTATTATAACCGTACATTTTTTGGTGGTTTGACTTAATCTCACCATGCTTTTTTGCATCATGTGATCTTCCAATTGTTGTGAATCAAACACCCACATTGGCAGAAATCCTGTGTTTTTTAAATCTCTGTTTTGCACGTGCATTCCTATCCTATTCCGGTCTATTTCCTATCCCTGCATTGTTAGAATCCTCAAATTCAAACAAGCCCTTACTCAATTACTTCTGTTACAGATATGTGTCAAAGAAAACCTTGTGTGGTTTGTCCTGCTCCTGCGGCGCTGTGTTCCACCCCAGCTCAGCTGCTCCAACGACGGAAGGGTTCACCATAGCAGGGATCCGCTCTCCAGACTGTCTTTCACCGCCTCAGATCTTCTTCCCCGCCGCCGTCAGCCACGACAACTGCATTACCATCATCAACTGAGCAGATGACCTTGAGGACTACACGGGTCCGCAAGAGAGGTCGCACTCTTCCATGTCTGCTTACGTTATGTGTCGCTTAATATGCTGACATGCTACATTATCGTTGTGTTCACCTATTAGACTCCGAGTCAGGTCCAAACTAATGCTGAAACTTGAGTTTTTAAATGGTTGTGGGGTACATATTGGGGCAGCAATCAGTACTATCTGTCTACTATCTGGTTAATCTCCGGTGTCTACTATGAGTTTCATGTTGGGTGCAAACAAACATTAAAGGAGCCATTATCTGTATTTTTTAACTAAAGCTATTATCTGCCTGCTATCATTGGTTTTGGGTCTTTCCACAGTTTGCTACCATCACTCTGGATTTGTGCATGCACTCCTTACATAATCTCACTATGTTTTATTCCTATGCATGCCAGTTATTGTACACAATGGAACTGATCATGTAGAGCAAAAGAGACGAGCCTTGTGTGGCAATAAAATTTCATGCAGACGTCGTTCCATGGTGGGCGCAAAGGCAGCCCCCTCCACCCATTTTGGATCGTAATCAAGAGGAAGATAACTATTCTGAGGGAGATTCGGAAGGAGAAGACCACTCCTATTTACCCCATGAGGTCTTCGCTCTAACTTGGCATGCTGATGTTGGTAATATCATGCATATGGTGTCTTGCATTGCTTACTGTATACATTAAAGATGTCATCTGCTTAGTTTAGACATGCGTTGTGTCAATGTCATCTGTTTAGTTTCTTTATCGTATATGTGAATCATGCAATGCCATCTTGTCTAGCCAGGCATCATATATGTGAATTTTGCAATGCCACCCTGGTTAGCCAGTCATCTTATATGTGAATTATATGCCATCATTTTTTTATTATGTGTTAAATTTGTCAACAATTTTAGTACATTCAATTACTCTTCCTGTGCATCAGCCATTCGGCACGGTCATGGAAAAATCTGGAGTGGAAACAAGGTCTTCAGAGCAGACAATACTATCTGACAAAGCGCGTGTCTTGCTGGTTACCGATAGCTCCTCAGAGGAGGATCCAGAGACAGATGACCAGTCATATTCCCCCCCTGAGGTGCATGCCCTAATTTGGCAGGGTTATGTTACTCATATCGTGCGTATGGTATCTTGCATTGCTATGTCATTTGCTTAGTTTAGGCATGCTTTGTGTTAATGTCACCTGTTTAGTGTCTAATTACCATATATGTGAATTATGCAATGCCATCTTGTTGCAAGACATTATATATGTGAATTATGCAATGTTATCTTGTTGCAAGGCATTATGTATGTGAATTATGCAATGCCATGTTGTTTAGGCAAGCATCATATATGTGAATTATATCATGCCGTCCTTTTTTTGTATTTCTCATTGCTTTTGTCGACAATGTTTGTATATTCAACTGCTCTTCCTGTGCATCAGCCATTTGAATTGGTGATGGAGAAATCTGGAGTGAAAACAAGGTCTTCAGAGCAGACAATGCTACCTGCTGAAGCAGATATCTTGCTGGTTACAGATAGCTCTTTAGAGGAGGATTCAAAGGTACATGACCAGTCCTATTATCCCCCTGAGGTGTATGCTCAAACTTGGCAGGGTTAAATTACTCATATAATGCATATGTTGTATTGCAATGCTTAGTTTTTACATCATATACACAATATTGAATGCCATCTCCTTAGTTGACACATCATATATGCAATTGTCTTTTGCTCACTTCCTTAATATATAAATCATATATTTGAATTATGTCATGCCATGATGTTTACATAGACAGCATGTATCTGAATTATGGCATGCCAACCCATTTTCTAAAGACATAATATAGTTATATCATCTCATCCTGTTTACATAGTCATCATATTTTAAATTATGTCATTCTATCCATGAATTATATCATGCCATCATGTTTCCATCGACGGCATGTTTGTGATTTATGGCATGCCAACCACTTTAATAGACACATCGTATAGTTATATCATGTCATCCTGTTTACATAGTCATCATATTTTGAAGTATGTCATTCTATCTTGTTTAGTTAGCCATCATACATGTGAAATTGTGTCATGCTATCCTATTTAATTAGCCATCATATATGTGAAATTATGTCCTGCTATTCTGTTTGCTTAGACAACATAAATGTGAATTATTTCATGCCCTGTTTTCTTCCCTACTATCCATTGCACCTGTCTATCTTACAATGTATGTACATTCAATTACTTTTCTTGTTTATCAGCCATTTCAATTGGAGGGACTGATGGCAGTATCTGTGGGAGTAAAAACACGGTCTTTAGAAAAGATCGTGCTACGTGTCGATGCAGATAGAACAACGGTTGTACTTGCCCAAGAATCATCCCCACCACACATAACCCACACTCATGAAGATTGTACCCCTACCCAGTTGGACGGAGAACCAGCCACACCCCTTCTAACCCCAACCCCAGCCGATAGACACCCAGTTCCCGTTGACATAGCACTGTCTCCACCACAGAGCACCCAAACACGAGCAGTTAGTAAGGCAACTGCAGAGCCAAAATCACGAGGACCACCACTCCGAACCCGAAGTCAACGCTTAAAGCAGAAGAAGAATTGTTCTCAGGTCAGGTTCCGTAACTATGGTTCATACTACTTTGCTCTTCAATCACTGTATTTACTGATACCAACCAATTTCAAATTTGAAGGATGCAATTGAAACTCCAATGGCGCAACAGGTATGTTTTAAACCTGTTTCTTCAACGTGTTTGGTTGTTTGCTGTTGTAACTTGCTGTATGTTGATTTTAGTTTCAATTGAATAAATAGTTATGTTCTCATGCCATGCACATTACAAGTGTTGTTATTGTTGTGTAGTTTCCCACACTTATATTCTGTCTATGCTGCTTCGTCTTAAATAGATATGATTCGGACTGTATCTATCTTGATTTGGCAACATAAACTACAATGATATAGACCATACAGTGACCATACTACATAGATATATGTTTGTTTCATGCTGTTATCCTGTCCACCTTACTACTGAACTGGTTTACCAAAATTAGTTTCATATACTACATTGTAAACCTGAGATTTGTTTGTTTGTTCTCTTTTAGAACGCGGATAAAATATTGGAGAAGAGTACCCTGTTATGCAATGCTAAAGGAAGTAATGCAGATAAGGTTCAAGATAGTGAGACATCCATGTTGGTCTCCAAGAAAGCTGACAAAAACTATATTGAGGGCACTGAGACAACCCCAAAGTCCTGTCTTGATGTAGTGTTCGAGTTACTGGCTACCACTGCTGGCACCAGCTCTTCGAACTCGTTGCCTGAATCAGTTCGGCTTCTTGAGTCTCAACTTAATGTTGAAAGACATCGATCAGATGTTATGCGACAGGAAGCCGAAGGACTGAGGAAGTCCCTGCAGAATTCAGATGCATACTTTCTGGTGCAACAGCAAGCGCTGGAGGACTTAAGCGCCAAACAAGAGAAAGTTAATAAGCTTGCTAAGCATCTTGCCAGCATTATGGGTACCCAGGATACTGTTTCTTGAGCTCTTCTGAAGTGGTTTCAGTTCTGGACTTGTTTTGCTGCGGCGTTTATATGCTGTTGTGTTCCCTATATTTGCACTGGTGGCGAACTTTGATGCCCAGTGGATGTAATATGTGTAATAGCCGTGATAGCCTAGTGTAAGTTGCTTTCTTATTTATTTCCTTGTTGTCTTGTTTATTTGTTTGCTTGTAGTCAGTGCAGTTCTTTTTCTGCGGTTTGCTAGTGGCTGCAATAACCTATTTTTTAAAACTAGGCCACAATAACCATGGCCTAATATTTATTGTAGTGACACTGGACCTACGGGCCGTAGAAACAGTGGGCCTTCTATGGGCCATATAAATAGTGGGCCTTCTACGGGCCATAGAAACAATGGGCCTTCTACGGGCAGTAGAAACAATGGGCCTTCTATGGGCCGTATCATCAATGGGCCTTATACGGGCAGTATGATCGATTGGCCAAACATGGGCCAATAACATGCCGCATTATGGCCGTAAACGGGCTAGAATTGGAATCGTCCGTTCATGGGCCGAGCATAACGGGCCATCGTTAATAGGTCGTATTTCATGATGCTATGAAAACAGCCCAACGTGTTAACGGACCACAAACGAGCCGACTGTAACCACGGGCTGAATTTGGCCCATAAGCAGAAAATAACAGTAACGGGCCGTAAGTAAACGAATGCTGGAAATGATCCCAAGAATAAATGGGCTCTGAGGAGGCCGAAAGATAACATGGGCTGGAAATGGCCCAACGGAATAACGGGCCCTTAATGGGTATAAAGTGATACACTGTTCATTACAGGCTAGTTTCACCACGGGCCGTTAATGGGTGTAAAGTAATACACTGTTCATTACGGGCCAGTTTCACCACGGGTCGTTAATAGGCCAAGAGTTACATAGGGCCTCATATGGGCCAAAAGACGTCATGGGCCATACATGGGCCAGAAGTGAAATGGGCTGGAATCATATTGGGTGGCCCAGATGACGCTACTGGGCCTAATTCGGATAGGGTGTAACGGGCCTTGGGTTAGCGGGCTGTAAATGGGCTATATGCGAACAGGCCATTAACAGGCTTTACATGGGCCGGCCCGCCACCTTTTGACCAAGTCAAACGGGCCGGCCTTTTCACAGGAATGGGCCTCTGTTGGGCCGTGCCACATGTCGACGTATCATAGGCGCCTTCTGTCCAATGAGTGGATGACATCTGTCCCAACGGTGAGCCGACACGTGTTTCCTCCAGCCAATGATGATTTTACACGTGGAAAATCCCCATTGGTCGGGGCTATTAACGGGTTATCGGATCCAAAACCCGACCGATAGCTTAACGGTGTTCCCTTACGGTGGATGCCACGTGTCGGTCACCCTTGACGAAAGCACTTCTGTGACACGCGATTTATCGTCAGGGAAGTGGACACTTCCGTGATGATAATTTTGGTAATGTCATGGAACACTTCTATGACAGCACAGGTATGACTATCTTGATTCTGTCATAAATTTGTCATGGATGTACATGCATGACAAAAAATGCGACCTACTGTGACAAACACGTATCATCACGGAAGTGTATTTTTTTTGTAGTGTCTGGTTATTCCGGATGAGCACCTTAGTAGAGAAAGCCAAAAACTGACTGTCATGATATAGTGAGAGATTGGTCAACCACTCGAGGACTCACCGGAATCTTTAGGATCCCTCCGCACTAACGAAGGACCGTTTCCCGGTCATGTACACACGCACCCGTATTTAGATGCACACAAAGGTACCAGGGGCTACATAGCAGCCGCACCGTCGAGCTCCTATGGCTAAGTGAAAGTGTTCAAGCTATATAGTCTGGTTGCCTAGTTCGACGTGTGATCACCTCCTTATTCGACCAAGACGTTGGATCAAGTGTGATTACGCATATTCTTGCGAACACCCCCGCATTGTACGCGTGGGGGCTGAAGCCAACGACTGCTAACTTTCAAATTACATACATACATCATGGCCGCACAGGAGGCACAATAACACTTTTGGGTAAAAAGTATAAACATAGCCTCCATCATTAAAATAAAATTGTTTTCACAATGAAATGATTTGTCACCCGAACATGACATTCTTTGAGCACTGAGCCTCTATTAAACGAGCACCTTTTGTTACCTGCTCCAAGTAGTGCTCGGCTGGATCCTGGCTTCCCGCCAGATTCTGGGTCGCAATGATGGTGGTCTCCATATCTGTCCAATATGCTTTAACACGGGCAAGACCATTCGTGCACCCTCTATGCACGCCGACCTTTTCCTGGCATCGATTCACGATATGGCACTAAGGAATTGTTGCACTAAACCAAAATAACTATCCGGCTTCGGCCCCTTCGGCCATAGATGGTCTATTACAACAGCTTTCGAAGGTAGAGTATTCAACCCAAATTTATTGATTCGACACAAGGGGAGCCAAAGAATATTCTTGAGTATTAGTAGTTGAGTTGTCAATTCAACCACACCTGGCTAACTTGGTATCTGCAACAAAGTATTTAGTAGCAAAGTAGTATGATAATAAAGGTAACGGTAGCAAAAGTAATGTTTTTGGGTTTTGTAGTGATTGTAACAGTAGCAACGGAAAAGTAAATAAGCAAAGAACAATATGTGAAAAGCTCGTAGGCAATGGATCAGTGATGGATAATTATGCCGGATGTGATTCCTCATGTAATAGCTATAACATAGGGTGACACGGAACTAGCTCCAATTCATTAATGTAATGTAGGCATGTATTACGTAAATAGTCATACGTGCTTATGGAAAAGAACTTGCATGACATCTTTTGTCCTACCCTCCCATGGCAGCGGGGTCCTAGTGGAAACTAAGGGATATTAAGGCCTCCTTTTAATAGAGAACCGGAACAAAGCATTAGCACATAGTGAATACATGAACTCCTCAAACTACGGTCATCACTGAGAAGTATCCCGATTATTGTCACTTCGGGGTTGTCCGATCATAACACATAATAGGTAACTATAGACTTTCAAGATAGAATCAAGAACACACATATATTCATGAAAACATAATAGGTTCAGATCTGAAAACATGGCACTCGAGCCCTAGCGACAAGCATTAAGCATAGCAAAGTCATAGCAACATCAATCTCAGAACATAGTGGATACTAGGGATCAAACCCTAACAAAACTAACTTGATTACATGGTAAATCTCATCCAACCCATCATCGTCCAGCAAGCCTACGATGGAATTACTCACGCATAGCGGTGAGCATCATGAAATTGGTGATGGAGGATGTTTGATGATGACGACGGCGACGAATCCCCCTCTCCGGAGCCCCAAACGGACTCCAGATCAGCCCTCCCGAGAGAGATTAGGGCTTGGCGGCGGCTCCATATCGTAACACGCGATGAAACTTTATCTTTGATTTTTTTCTCCCCGAACGTGAGTATATGGAGTTGGAGTTGAGGTCGGTGGAGGTCCAGGGGGCCCACGAGATAGGGGGCGTGCCCAAGAGGAGGGGGCGCGCCCCCCTGTCTCGTGGACAGGGTGTGGGCCCCTGGTCTTGATTCTTTTGCCAATATTTTTTATATTTTCCAAAAAGTCCCTCCGTGGATTTTCAGGACATTCCGAGAACTTTTCTTTTCTAAACATAAAACAATATCATGGCAGTTCTGCTGAAAACAGCGCCAGTCCGGGTTAGTTTCATTCAAATCATGCAAGTTAGAGTCCAAAACAAGGGCAAAAGTGTTTGGAAAAGTAGATACGTTGGAGACGTATTAGCGTATGTGTCTTCAACTCGTGTTATTGGGCAGTAATTGTTTCCTTTCGACCTCCTTTTGCAAACAAGGCTATCCATTTTCACCTCGTTGCTATTGCGACCTTTTGGTGAACTGCACAAATCACTTTTCTAAAGAGTGTTTTGTGTAGTTCCGCCAAAATGTCACACGGGCAATGTTTTTACATTTCTGTGGGACTGCGGAAAGGGAGATTGGTTTTGCTATCCTCCTCATCCAACTCCGTGCCTAATCTTCTCCTAAAGAGAGATTGTAGAGGTGATCGGCTTCTATTTATGTGTGTTATGTTTCATCATCTAGTTCCACTATAATTGTAATCACACTGACTGGATATGTTTGCAAACAGGGATGGTCCGCTCAATTTTAGTGGAGCTGCACAAAATGATCATATTGTGGTGTCCTTCATACACCTCTTTTTTGGCTACAGAGCTGGGTGAAACTAGCTGCCAAGCAATGAACATTGTGCCAAGGAAATGGAGCCATGCCTACGAATAGCATCGATCAACTATATTATTTTTCTTTATTTGTACACCTTCTCACAACTTTGTCTTCAGTTGTGATGTGAATATTGGCGCCGATCTGTGAACCATTGAGATGCATTAGCCATGGTAGTTTCATTTGTATTTGATGGAATGTTGTAAAAGGATAATCTTGAGGCAAGACACATGAATCCTAAGTTGAAATTTTTTTGCCTGTGGGAACCAAAGTTGAAACCTTCATAGCATCACAGTACAATCTCATCAAAATTATGCGTACATATAAACAAATCCTGAAGGATTGACAGCAATGCCAGAAACAATTCAACTTCGTTTCGCCGACATGTTGGACATCCTTCATCCGGCTCCACCTGCCATGCAGCAATATTGAGTGCACAACACAACTTCAGGGAAAGATTCACCCCGGTCGTTGCATCGCAGTAGTAATGACTAGTGAGCAGTCAAATCACATAGCCCCACCTTCGCCACGGTAAGTTTCTCGGACGAAGCAACCATCATTTCTCTGTTCCTTGAATCCGCGAGTACTCCCATATTCCCACAGTAATAAGTTTCTCAGGTGAATCAACCATCACTATATCCACTCACGTGTGATGACCACAGGAGCTATCCATTTAGATTGCATGTTAAAAAATAAAGGTCGATAACTAATGCGGCAAACTTTCAAAAAACACTAATGCGGCACCTCGGGCCAACGCGTCCAGATCGCATTTTGCACGAGAAATTATACACCATGTTTTGTTGACATGTGGTCCCGTTCCAACATATCAGTGAGACGACGGCAAGTAGTAGTATTTCCGAACGGACGTGTAGGCCGGGGCACCTCTTCGTGAACCATGGCAAACTGGCAACCGTTCACCGACTCTTCGCCTTTCCCTCTCGATTTGGAACTGCTGTCGCACGCTCTTCCTCTCCCTCCTCCATTTTCCTTTAGCCCTTCACCCTTTCTTCTGCCATTGTTCGATCGTATTCTCCATGGAGGGAACAGGCCAGAAACGACCCCATTATTCTTTCCCTGATCTGAAATATGACGTGGTGGAGGAACTCATTGATCGGTGCGACGTCATCACCTTGGCTAGCATGGCAGGTTCGTTCAAGCCCATTCTCGACTCAACTAATAACATCATTACAAGGAACCCAAGAGTCAAGGAGCCGTTTGATCTCCCCTATCTTCTTCGCCGCGACCCTGATGACTACTGGCGCCGGGACGACGGAGGCCTCGCCCTGTGCAAGTTGATGCCGCTTGATAATGATACGTACGATGTTAAGATGCCATCGCTTGAGGGCAAGGCTTGGGCAGGCGCAAATGGAGATTGGGTTGTTTACATTGGGTCCAACTGCGAGTGGGAACTTATGAATGTGTACACTCGTGACTGGGTTCCACTTCTAAAAATCTCAGCAGACTGCCAGAGGTTGAGCACACCGGTATTGTACGCATGTTCAATACGATCATGGTGACTGTCTTCTACATAAGATAGCAATTTGTCGAGTTCCCAACCGCTCTTGGAATTACAACAACTATGAAGTTGTTGCTATCTTCGACAAGCTTGTTGTCATCCTTTGTTGTTTGACTCGATAGATATTGCTCAAATTCAGTTTCTACACACGGATGTGTACTGTGATGCAATTCAATATGAGGGCCTTGTGTTTGCTGCCACCGCTCATGGCACTGTTTTTGCATGGGATTCTCGTAGTTTCGGTACGTTTGTCTTCCACCGTAATTATAATTGTTTCATCCACATGCATGCGGGTTAGCAAGTTTCCCTTTACTAACTAACCTTCTCCTTGTGTTTCCAAGGTCCTATGAACATTCCACCACCTATACTTGAAAAAATTTATAACCAAGGGGGAGATGACGATGGTGATGACCACGAGCATGAGGACGAGCAGCGCCCATATACTCTGTGGTGCCTGGCACCTAATTCCGATGGATCACCTCTTCTTGTGTGTATACAGCCCACTGATGATGTTACTACTGAGGGAGCACGTGTTGTCTCCCATGGTCACACTCTCCGGACCTATTCCAACACCCGTTGCATGGTATTCGGGATGGATACTAGTGTGCTAGCGCCAACACCTTCTCCCTGGTACAGAATTGATAGTCTTGGAGAAAATCGCTCTTCCTTGGACAAAACTATCCGATGATGGTGAAAGGCGATCCAACTGCTGTTGACACAACGTTACTAGTACCATTTATGAGAAGCAACTATGTCTATACCTCGGACATTTGGGTGGTTCCCTACCCTGGTACTGATATAGTAGGCCGCTTCATCCTGGATGATCAGTCGTGCGTTGGTCTCGAGATCGACAATAGATGGCCCATCCCAGAGAATCACTTGTGGTTCAAAGCAAGCGTTTCCAACGCAGAGGAACGGTTGAGTTGAAGTTCATTTCATTGCTTGTTATTTGTTGTGTGGTGAAAACTTTAGTATTTATAATGTATCCTCGTTGTCGATGTGGGTTGATGACCTGTTGTATGTAATAAAATGATATGCCTGTGATAAACTTACTAAATTTTTTAATGGCTTTCGAGTTGCTTCTGTGAGTGAGTGGTGCGACGAGGCGAAAAAATATTTTCTGAATACATAATTGTACGTGCATTGCAACAGGTTATCGGATGAGGCCAATCAACAATAGTAGTACACTATTTGTACTAGCTTCACATGCTTCGCGCGTCGTGCGGGTGTTTTTACTATAGCCATATTGTACGTAACCAGCACCTCGAATCCTCGATACTAGTAATATATAGTAAGTAGTAGGAGTAGTAGGGTGGCATGAGCCAGAACAAACATTCACGTCCAGGAGTACATCACAAGCCACCAGCACGACTTCCATCTGACACCATATTTCTTGGAGTCCGTGCTAGAGCAATCTCTTCAACCTCATCGTTTCTCTAACTCAGCCATCGCGCGGTGGGCGAGGTGGGGGTTTGCCGACAGTCGGTTTCCTCAACTGCGGTCCCACTTCTCAGGCCAACTCCAACGCTCTATCAATATATGGATGTACTCTTCTTCCCAATACAAAAACTAGCATCCATCCTACTCCCTCCGTTGCACAATAAATGCCTTCTATTTGTCAAAATATATATGTATCTAGACATGTTTTAGTATATACATACATCCATTTTTGGACAAATGGAAGTGAAGTATTTTGGAACGGAGGGAGTACACAATAAAAATGTTAAGTTAGCACAACTAGTCTAATCCGAGAGCACAAGCAGTGATTTGGTCGGGTTCTTCCTCCTTTTGCCGAAAGGTGGGACATCCAGCATCCAGGTCATGTCATGCAAGAAAATAGAGTGGTAGTTGAAGCCACGAGATGTGCATCTTGGGTTAAACTGTAAATAGAATCTTACTACTCTTGAGTAACTCCAAAAGCGGCCCCCAAAGATCTTTATTGGATTTGTTTTTCATCACCAGCACGCCGAGGTGAAAGATGTGCAGGTTCAGTGGGTCCTCTTGCATTTTCACTGACATGTGGGGCCGCATGTGAGCAAACAGACAATGGGCTCTGCGCGTCCGCTGGCTGGCTGAGAAGAGAGATAGAGGAGGGCTGAGCACGGACTGCAGGAAATTTGTTCTACGTAACCAGCACCTTGATGTTCGTGTGTGGTTGTTTCACGAATAAAAAAGGAGGTACCCCTACTTATGTTACTCCCACTACGCCTAGCCTAAGGTTAGCAGGTGGCCTTTCGCTTGGCTCTTCGCCTCTTCCGGAAGTCGATGGTTCTACAGTAGTGATTCTGGCAATCTGACACCAAATGAACTACTGCACGTCCACCGCTTGTAAGCAAAAGTTTCTCCTCGTGCTGCGAGCCACCGCACACACATTCGTGAGGAAGAAGGCGTAATCAAGCTTCTCGTCGTTCTGCGAGTTGACGGGACACATCAAAGTTATTTACTAGTAGTACGTACTCTCTCCAAAAAAGGGCTGACCATGTCATTGCTACCATCCCGTGCTCCGTCGTTGAGTACGTGCACTATTCACGTGCCATCGAGGAGAAAAAATATTGTGTAGGTGTCATCGAAGTGCACGACTCACTTACGAAAAAGGGTTTCCCCCCGCTTTTCCCCCCGCACGACTTACTTACGCACTACTTATCTGATTATCTGCATTTTCTTGCATGACACGTGCACCTTGATGCTAGATGTCTCGCGTGTTGGGAAAAGGATGAACAAAGCTCATGTAAAAGAAAAGAGTTGAAGAGCATAGATTCCCGACGACCGAGGAGGAGCAAGGAACCTCGCGGTGGAGCGTCTGCAAGGAACCTTGCGCGTTTTCCCCTGTTTTTTGCCGCCTGCCCACCTATAAACAAATAAAAGAACATGAACTTTTCGCTAACCACTAGAAACGGTACATTAGGATGCTAAGTTGAAGATGTTTTATACTCCCTCCGTTCCCAAATATAAGTCTTTTTAGATATTTCAATAAGGGACTACATACGAAACAAAATGAGTGAATCTACACTCTAAAATATGTCTATATATATCCGTATGTTGTAGTCTATTCGAAATGGCTAGAAAGACTTATATTTAGGAACGGAGGGAGTAGTTTATATTGAATTATTGATAACCATGCAACAAGCCACGCATGTACAGGACGCATGTACACAAGCCAACGCACTAACTCCATCCGTTCCAACTCATGCACCTACGCGCACAGCATGGAGCACACAACACACGTACACAAGATTCGCGTGCACACACACTCGGCCGCAGAATGCACGTGAATAACACATGCAAGCGCACACACTTGGCTGCATGGAGGCGTGCGCCATCTGTGACGACGTCCGGTTCGTCGTGCTATGGTGAAGCTCGCACGCAACAGCGCATACGCATCTCTTGCAGCACCTCTTTGCCGTCGTTGCTCAACTACTAGTCGGAGACGAAGACAACTGCAGCCTCGGCCTTAGAGGTAGCACCGATGGAAAAACACACATGTTGCACGCACACGAGCACATACGGAGTGCCCACGACGTGGTGGTGGTGCGTCCCCAGTCGTCTCTACTCCTTCTGTGCACGTTGTCTATCAAGGCGGATGCATGCTAATGATGATGTGGGTGAGATCTTCTAGGACTCAGATGATCACGAGGAAAATTATGAGACACAACGTGACGTACACCGTCAAGGTCCACGGTCAAGGGGGTGCTAGTAAGTGCTTAGATGTGCTTAGAGCAAGTACAATAGAGCTGAGTCAGTAGGCTATAAGGAATAAACTAGTATATTTCTGCTTAGTTGGAGGAAAGAGAAGAGGAGAGAGAAGGTAAGCGGGCTCTTTGTGAAGAGCCAGCTCGAGCACGTGCTGCTAGGCACTTTGTGAGAATGAAAGGTGGGCCACATAATAAAAAAGTAGTCCCTTCGTTCCGATTTACTCATCGTGGTTTTAGTTCAAATTTGAATTAAAACCACGACGAGTAAATCGGAACGGAGGGAGTAGTACACTCTTTTGATCTACTATTGTACATGTTGACTATAAGATGGGTTGTAGATGACATGGCATTGGCTTATAGCTAGCAGCTGGCTATACTATTAATGCTCTTTAGATGAGGTGCTAAGTGCATTAAATGGCTTAGTAACTCAAGTCTTCAATGCATAGGCTCTTAGTTTATTGGTGCCACATCATATTTTATGCCTACGTGGCAGGCTTAGCAGCTATACATGGTGGAGCACTGGGACAGGCCAAGGCTGGTCATAGTGGGGAGTAACTTATACTGTAACATATTACTATGTTACTCTAAACATCTCTATAAACCGGAAAGGAGGGAGTAGTAACATAGACTAGTGTCATATGTAGAGTATGGGAGCACATGATATTTCCCCGTCCGGACCGATCCCAAGTTGGCTTCTCACCTTCTTGGCCCAACAAAAACCCCTCCCCCTCCCGCGCGCGCTTCCCGCCCGCGCCAGCTGAGCCCGCCGCTCCACATTGATGGCAAGTTAGGGCGACGCGACCTCTCACTGCTTCCGTCGTTGAAGCAGCGCGCCGACCGAGGGCACCGCCGCTACACGCCCGACATTTCAGACTACACAGTGGATAGTAACTTTAGAGCAAGTACTACAATTACGTAGATGACATAAGCAGGCTATAAGGATTTAAATATAGTATTTGTGCTTAGTTGAAGGAGAGAGAAGAGGAGAGGGAAGAGAAGCGGATTGTAAACGTGTAGCCGGTTGTACTCCAACATACTTTGTGAGACAAAAGGTGGGGCCATTATTAATGATATTGTATTTATACTAAAGGGACTAACGGACGCCTTAATTACTCCATTTTTTTAGACAAACCTTGGTGGGGCTATTATTGACTTTTTTGAGCTATTATTGACTTGGACGTGGGGTTTGGGGGCCAAAGGCCTACTATTATACTCCCACGACCGACCTGACATACTCTACCCTAGCCACCGTTGTATCATATGGTTTCACACCGTTCCAGATCTTAGCGCCGCCACGCAATTCTTCTCCAGCCCTCCTTCCGGCATGCACCACGAGAAGGGACAGCAGTCCTCCGAACCCCGCCTTTCGTGATCCTGTACGGGAGAGGGGCGATCAGGTTTTTAGGGAGCACACTCATGTGACTGCTGCCAGCGACGACTTCCTCAACGACAGCCTTCTTCCCCGACCTCGGTAACCTCTTCATCAACGACATGAGTGACAACATCAACCACATCGGTTCTGCTCCCGTTGTACAGTATGTGATTTTGTCCTCCTGGTTTAGTCTGCATCATTACTTTGATGTTTGCAATTGTCGCCATGATCTATTTACTGCTGATTCGGATTAAATCTCATACTAAATTGCTCATATATTCAACAATCCAATCCAAAAACCTTATTACAGCAATTTACTCTGAGTGGTTTTGCTACGCTTTGAAACCGCCTACTTTTAAGGGGGTGCAATATAAAAGGTGGCGCACAAGAGAAGTATATGGGTTTCAGATCATGTACTGCTATGACGCCACTAAGGGTAAGCCTGAGGGCGATCTTAATCCTACACAGCACGAAGCTTTTCAGAACATGGATACCCTCTTCAAAGCCTCCCTGCTGAGTGTTCTTGACGATTCCATTGTGGATTCATATATGTCATTTGACAACAGCAAAGACATATGGCATGTGCTCGAGGCCATGTTTGGGCCCTCGGGCGCTGGCAACGAGTTGTACGTCATGGAGCAATTCTGTGACTACAAGATGACTGATGAGCGCTCTGTTGTTCAGCAGACTCATGAGATACAGTCACTCTCTAAGGAACTTGAGTACTTTAAGTGTGTGTTGACGGACAAATTTATTACTGGGACCATCATTGCCAAGCTTCCACCTTCGTGGAACGATTTTGCTACTTCTCTGAAAAACAAGAGACATGAGTTTTCTATTTTGGATCTCATTAGCACTCTTGATTTTGAGGAGAAGGCGAGAGCAAAAGACACACGTGCTCGGGTCGCTGAGGGAGATTCAAGTGCCCACATGGTACACGAGAAGAACTTCCAGCCCAACCAGCTCCAAAACAACAAGAACAAATCTCAAGGGAAAGGCAGGTTTGATGCAAAGAACAAGCCGTCACATTCAACCAACTTCAAGAAGAATTCTCATAACGGGAAGGGATACAAACCTCAATTTTGGTAGCACCACAAAAAATTTATATGGCTGCATCTACCTCCTGTCAGCTAACCTCATGGTGCTCCAGGTATTCTTACATTCGTAACTAGGTACAATGAACACCGCAAGATGAAATTAGCTTATTCGTACGTTGACTTGCTGAATGCAGTGCGGAACGATCCTGTCATGTGTGGAGGAGCAAACAAGCAGTGCAGCCGAAGGTGGAAATCAACCAAGGACTTGTGAAATTATATATAATCTTCCTCAGGCAGGTCAGTATCCCCTTCATCCAGATGATCGTGTTTTGTCATGCCGAGCTATTGGTATGTGCTACTGTTTTGCAACACCGTTTAAGTATAGCTACTGTTTTCCTATCTTTTCAAATTCAGGACAATGAATATAATTTCAGGGGAACTACACAATATGGACCCATGTTGAGTCATCTCTATTGCCTCATGTGTTTGCTGCAAATGTGTCAGCATCAGTTGCAAGATGAGGGAGCTAGCTAGCTGTGGAATTGCCAACATGCTCAAAGTGCTCGCAACATTGAGAAGAAACAAGCATGCCCAGGAAATTAATGTGTGCGCAGGGAGGCCCTTTGCTCAGAGAAGCATCGACCGATTTTCTTTATTTTCACACCTTCTCACAGCTTTGTATTGGTTATAGTATGGTGAATCATTGAGATGCATAGACATGCTGAACTTTTGTTCTTCTAAATGTTAGTTTAATGTGAGTGTCTGCATCCAGTACCACATCCTCTAATTTCGTGGATGCACACAGAGAAAATAAATCTCCTTAATTTACTCCATAACCACCCTATTAAATAGGCCTAGTAACAAACCAGGCGCATGCAGTGGCCGGCGGGCACATGCATCCTGCATGCATGGCCAGTCAGCCAAGCCCATGCGCCAGCTCCAATGCAGCAACGCAAAAGAAGAGAGCGGTTCTTGGGAAAAAGCGAGTAGTTAGTGCAACGGGCCTTATAAACATGAACAGCTCGCTCTCCCGCTTCCGTCTCCCCACCCAATTCCCCCTGCTCCCCAATCTTCCTCACTCGTCCAGAAAACCCCGCTCACCTTCTTCCTCACTCGTACAAAAAACGCCTGCTCCTCTTCTTCCAATCCTACAGAAATCCCCAGCCCTCCTTCTTCCCCACTCGCACTGCCACTAGGCTCGTCTCTGGCTACTCTGCTCAAACCCGTGAGCTC
>NC_041393.1:84822220-84826973 GCF_002162155.2 Triticum dicoccoides | reverse complement strand
AGGCGTCATCCTTGAGGAGATCATCTCGCTTCTCCCCACCAAGGATTGTTGCCGCACACAAGTCCTCTCAACCCGCTGGCGCCCTCTATGGCGCACCGCGCCCCTCAATCTTGACTGTCGTCAGATATCTGTCCTTCCTGAATTTGATCTCCTCAGAGCCATCGTCTCTTCTCACCAGCAGGGCCCCGTTCAATGCCTCTGCATCCCGACAAGCTACCTGCAGTCCATACCCGGCAAGGTGGACGCTTGGCTGACATCCCCTGAATTTGGAAAACTCCAGTAGTTTGATTTCTACCATTACCATGAAAGTTTCATACCACGAACATACCAAGAATTCGGGCCCACACCACCATTATCCATCTCGCGGTTTTCCTTCTCTCTCCACACCGCCACTTTCGCCCAGTGCCATCTACCAGACGATCTGGTACAAATGCTTCGACTCCCACTGCTAAAAAAATCTTCGCTTGTGATGGTTTATCTGTCGGAGGCCTCACTGCACAGCATCATCCACTCCAGTTGCCCTGCCCTGAAGCGCTTGCTGATTGTTTTGGGAATAGAAATCGGTATCAATTATCTCCAAATAAAGTCGCCTCACCTTAAAAGCATTGGAATTTGTTTTAAAGGACAGCAGCTCATCATCGAAGATGCCCCTTCACTTGAAAGGTTGCTCCTTCATAATTGTTATACACCTTCAGAAATAACTGTCGTCACTGTGCCCAAACTGGAGACCTTGGGAGTAATTCGTGACCCGTTTAATAATCACAAGGAGTTGGTGTTTGGATCCTCACTTTTTCAGTACTGTATATTATCATCTATGCATTTGTAATCATATGCTGCATTTTTCATTTGTGCGCATAAGTTTTATATCATCTTGGAGTACACTTTGGGTACTAATATTATGTTATATGCTCAATGAAGAGTTCGTCCATTGATAGCCTATCAATGCTGCTGGATTCTGTCAAGATCATATATATCAGAATGTATAGTTTTGATCTGGACTATTGGCTTGCTGCAATGCTTTCGATCTCTGGAGAATTTATACATAGAGGTGATGATTTCATGCACATTGAAAGCCCGTATATATTGTACTAGAATTAACTGTTCAGTTGTCATTCTTTCGACATACTGTTTTTTCAGACCTTAACTGTTTTCAATCTTCATGTCTACTTAGGCAGAACCACATGGAGAAAAACATATAACCAATCGCTGGTGTAATAAGCACAAGGATTTTCTCAGTTCTCATGGCATTCATTTGAGGACAATAACGATGGGACAATATGCATTCAACCAGGCAAACAGAAGCTTTCTCACATTCTTCCTGTTGAATGTGAGGTTACTATTGTCCATGAGGCTTAATTTTTACAGCAAGAGATTTCTCACGGATGAACATGTTGAACAGCAAAAAAAGAAGTTTCAGGTGGACAAATGGGCTTCTAAACGTGCTCGGCTTCTATTTACAATAAGTTGTAGACATCCTGAAATATATATTTTTGCACAGGATGTTGATTTTATGGAACAGACCGATCCATTTGTTTGTGACTTCAAAAAAGAGTGGTTGGGTTAGATGTTACTGTCATGTTCAATCTGGGTTTTGTCTAAAAATTTGATGAACAATTAATCCTTGGGATTTTTGTACCATTTGTATGCTTGACTTGCATGTTGTTGCCCTCGTACTCCCCTCCACCTGCCACTACACTGCCGCATCTTCCATTGCTGTTGTTCGGTCCCGTCCGAGGCCTTGCCATCATTCTCCGCCTTGGTTAGCTCGATGTGCCCGCCGCCGTCTGGCGTTGTCAACATGGTCAACAACCAAGAGGAATCAGGAGATGATTGTACGTGGAGAGGCTGACAGTAGGGACCCACCAGGGTCATTGCATTTTGCAAGCAGGTGCCTCGTTATTACAAGCCAAAAAATACTTCCTCCTAATTGTTTGACAACTAGGTTCCACGCCATTGTCAATGTAGTCAATAAACGAGAAAATTACACAATGAGCGGATAACACCAGGGACCCAGTAGCTCGCCCAATTGTTTTTCAGTTTCAGAGACGGAGCTCAACTGCGCGTTGTGCGGGGGCTGTGGCCCGTCTAGCCCAAGCTTACGCTTTTAGTAAGCACATGACGAGCCCAGTTGATATACTTTTTCTTTCTGAAATTGGCTAGCCCAGTTCTTTTTTTTAGAATACCAAAACCGAGGCCTACTTGCTTTTCTCAGCCATCCTGGGTTGCAAATCTTTCAAGACGAGGAGGGATGTAAGTAGTAAGAAATGGGCTTCCCCAGAAAACGGGCTATAAGTTGTAAGAAATGGGCTGTAAATTTTTAAACCAAAGCCAACCGGCAAGTGCATTAAAATATCATTTTTTCAGGATTTCTCTACTCTCTACTCTTATAAAAACCAAAAGCCAACTGGCAATTACATTAAAATATCATCTTTTCTCCCACAAGATAAACTACTCATACAAATGCATATTCATGTTCCGTGCAACGAACGGGCATCTTGCTAGTTAAGATTCTAAATTTCATTCATTGTTTTGTGGAGAATTGTTTTTTGAATTTTATTTTGATATAATTTTTTGAAAATTATTTTTTACGTGACTCGAATTTTCGTGATTAAAAGAGTTCGGACCCCACCGAAATATGCAAAATTTCGTTGAATTTTTTAGCAGTGCTCAGAATATATGGTCTGTAATGCTAATAAAAAGAATATGGGCTTGAAATATCCTTAAGAATTAGCAAATGGGCCGTAAATTATTGAAAATATTGGCTAATGGGTTGTATGCTGTTTTCCACGGATTTGGAGGCTGACTTCTGGGCCTACTAGGTTGACGATGACGTTGTCCTAATTTTTTTTTACGCGTACGGAAGGCTTTGTCAACTTAGCCAACACACAACAGTGACTGTTGGATGTCTATCCAACGATCGCCGTGCTTCTTCAATCTCTGATCTTCCTGCTCCAGCCGCCCAAACCAGCGCGGGCGGGACTGCCTGCTCCCTCCTCCCGTGGCTGGCTGTGCTGCCGCCAAGCCATCCCTCTAACCACCCACACATCCTGTTAGTTTCCGGCGATGTCAGCCTCACCCCGCAGCCCACCAGTCAGCGCTCGTTCTCCCCTCAGAGTGGGGATCCGCTGCGGTGGCTTCGTTGGCTCCGGGTGGTTCTCATCCTGGGCCTCGCCCTCGTCCACCGCGTTTGTGCTCTCGGCGTAGCGAGGTCAACATGGTCAACAAACAACAGCCATCGGAAGAGGCTGATAGTATGGGGGCCACACAGGAAAATGCCTCCTTATTACGTGCAAAATAATGATTCCTTCACCTGATAGCTGGGACCCACCGGAAGGGCCTCTGTATTTCGCGAAAAAAAAACGTTCCCCCCGCTATCAGCTCAGACCCACCGAAAATGCCTCCTTATTACGCACAAAAAAATGAATACTCCCCCTGCTAACTGGGACTCACCTTGGTGGGAGGCTGACTTGTGGGCCTACTAAGTTTACGGGGACGGAGGGCTTTGTCAACTTAGTCAATATGAACGATTCTAGCTCCAGTGACCGTACGATGTCCATCCAACGGCTGTAGTGCTTCTTCAACCTCTGGTCTTCGTGCTCCAGTCGCCCAAAGCAGCGCCGGTCGTGTCGCATGCTCCTGCCTCCCGTGGCCGGCTGTGATACCACGGAGGCCTCACCGCCCCCTACTACTCCCACTGCTGGCCAGGCCATCCCTCTACTCACACACACCCCCTGTTATTCTGCGGCGACGGCAGCCTCACACCGCAGCCGAACTGGTGAACCCTCGTACTCCTCTTCGCGTGGGCATCCACTGCTGCGTCTTCCCCGGCTCCGCGTCGTCCCCTTCCTAGGCCTCGCCATCGTCCACCGCCGTGGTGCTCTCGGTGCGGCGTGGTCAATGTGGTCAATGACCGACTTCCATCGGAAGAGTACTGTGCGTGGAGAGGCTCACAGCTGGGTCCACGGCGGCCGCAAGGAAGTGCCTCCTTATTACACGCAAAATAATTATTCCTCCACCTCATAGCAGGGACCCACCGGACGGGCCACCGTATTTCGCGAAAAAAAAGTTTCCCCCTGACTGTTGGGACCCACCAGCTACACCTTCGCACGCAAGGAAGTACGTCCGGGCAAAAAAACGATTCGCCCCCCTGACTGCTGGGACCCACCAGCTACATCTTCGCAGGCAAGGAAGTGCCTGACAGTCGGGACCCACCTGGTCGAAGCGTACGTAGCGTTGTCATTCTGGTCGCGAATGTGTACGTACATATATACTGGTCGATGTAGAGGCACGCACGTGTCATAGTAGAGGCGTGTACGTGTCGTAGTAGAGGCGCGCATGTAGTATGTACACGTACGTAAAGCGGCTAGTGTGCAAGAAAGAAAATGCGGCCACGTATGTGTACATATGGGCGGGGTCTCGAACGCCTACGCGCGCATATGTACGGCCAGGGCTCGTGTACATGGCTCGGTCGGAACGGAGAAACAGCGTCGTCATCGTGTTCATGGGAGCCAACCGGCTGGGTCGGAACGGAATGCGTCGTCGTGTTCATCGGGAGGGCTTGGACGGAACAGGCGATGGAAACGAGGCCTGGCGTACCACAGAATGGAGAGGCCTTGTGTTTGACCGGCCACGTTCAAAATGGGGGTCCTATTGATCGGGAGGGGTGTGGCGTACCGCAAAACGGACGAAACGGACCTCCTACGGTCGAAACGGGGGTCTTGTTGATCGGGAGGGGTGTGGCGTATCGCGAAAC
>NC_041393.1:84808739-84821798 GCF_002162155.2 Triticum dicoccoides | reverse complement strand
GATTGGCTCCAGTTAGCAGCAGTAGCGAAGGAATCGCTCGATCGGGTTCAGTTAACAGCCATCGATCGATCGCTCGGATTTAGTAACGCGTAGCCTGCAGTGCAATCACTCGGGTTCAGTTAGAGCCCAACGCCTTGCTCGGGTTCAGTTAGAGCCAACGCCTCGCACACACGCGCGTACGTGTACGAGAAAAACGTGCATCGCTCGGCCCCCGACCTCCCACTGTAACCGGGAACTCCCCGAAATTTTCCTCGCCCTCGCTTCTACCATGTTTTTTTCCGTCATGGATGGCCCAAAGAATGTCATGCAGCTGCGTCTCCGGCCCGCCCAGGACGAAAGCCCATTTTCTGTCATGATTTTTTGTCATAGAAGTAGGAGCCCACCACATCTATGATGATACCGGGTTTTGTCACAATTATCGTCATAGAAGTGTCATATGTATGACAGGAAAAAAATTGGTTCGGCCCAAAATGTCACGGATGTGTCTTTTTTTTGTAGTGCAACCCATTGGGATGTGCAATAGCCCAGCGCAGATTATGCAAAAACCAAGTCCAGTTCTCCTTAGACTCTGTCTCCAGCACACCGTAGGCAACTGGAAATACAAAACTATGTGCATCAACTGCACAAGCTGCTATGTGAGAAAAGTGGCATCAATAGCCAAATAAGGCCTACAGCCTGCCAAAAAACCCCGGCGACAAGCCTCAAAGCATATAAAAACCCTCGTAAAGCGTTCCTTGGTCTTTGTCACTCCCCTGAATGTGTACTCCACGGTGTGGTGATCAATATCTACAATACTACCTGGGCTTGTCCTCTCCACTTACAACAATTAAAAACTTTCCTGCCGGTTACCATAAATAGAATCCATAGCATGTTGTTTACCATTGAACAACCTCATGTATGGTAAATCTATCTTGAACTTATCTTTGATGTTCTTCTGCAATTCCTTTGGTCCCACTTGCTGGTTTTCTTTCACCCACTTCTTTACTTCTTCTGCCACCCATCTTGACTTGGCTCTACTGATTGTATCCTTCCTAAGGGTTGATTCCTGGCATGTGTGCTTAAAAGGGTTCACTTTGACCTGAACATTAGTGTTATTTCGCATTTTAGATGCGAGCAGCCTCCATGGAGAACCCTCAGTCGGACAGTGCACTCTGTAACGTACTCGATCGCTCTTGTCATCTTTGAAAGTACGTTCTACCTTGATGAAGTATGTCACAAGGGCATTTCTACACTCAGTCATGGATGCAAAAATGGTACCTTCTTCCATATGAGGGTTCAAAGGGTGCCATTCAACAGCTGCAAGGTCTTCGTCCTCACCCACTGCATCATCATCCACATGGACTGCATTGTGAGCCCTATCTTGGTTTTCAGCCCGAGGTGGCCATTGTAAATTCTGAATAACATCATAATATAGCTTATCTTCATCAACCCCAGAATTGTAGTCATCAGGCTCCACTTTGAGGGCGACCCTACTGCCGTTGCCCACACTTGTCGAGTCACCATGTCGTCGTGCACCAACTGAACTGTTCTGGCTAGATATGTCATTATGACGACTTGGTTCTCCCCGAGATGTTACACCCGCCATCCTAGGTCCAAATGCCTGCTCAAGCACATCAGTTTGCAGCCTCACATGAAAATTATCTTTCTATTTATGCCTAGCAAACATGGTAGCCAGCTCTTCATCATTACTAACTGTCACCCATTTCTTTTCCCCATCATAGTAGTTGTATACCACTTCATCAAGCAACCCCCAAGGATATTGTCTACAGAGTACCTCCCCAAATTGTCTGAAACTCCAATTACTAGCAATTGGCAACCGATAATTGAAACCTCCTTGGTATTTCTTCTTATCCTTTGCATCGAATATGTATCGGTCCCTTCTAATTTGCACCAAGAAAGCAAACCGCAACTCCATCCTAACAGACGAAAAACAGAGACGCAATCAGCACACTAATTGGGCAAACCTACTCGAATTGAATTTCCAAATGCACAAATAAGCTCAATCTAAACAGGATGTGTGACTTACCCCTCGGGAACCCAATCGTCGACGCGGCAGATCTTCGGCCCGATGCCTGCCTCGCCAAATACTCCGGGGTCACCGATGCTCGCCATTTCGCCCTGGGGTTCTTCCTCCTAGTTCAAATAGCTCCAGCAGCCCCCCACCTTTGAGCGCTTCGGCCGGGCGCACGGAAGGAGGCCGCGCTGCGGGTCGAGCAGGTGGCGGGCGCCCCACCCGTGGCATCGCATGTAGCGGTGGAGCGTCGGCACAGGACGGTAGTGGCAGAGCAGGCCGTGCAGCTGGTGGCGGGGCAACTACTGGTTGCGGCGCAGGTGGCAGCGGCGGTGCAGGACAGCCAACTGGCGGATGAGCAGAGTGGGCTAGAATCCTACGAATGATTTGGGGATTTAGTTGCACGGGCCTACATGTCAGCTCCAGACCCACACCCACGCGGTCCCATGTGTAAGCTTCGGACCCACAACCACTAACGCCGGCAGATGGAATGGACTCAAATATGGCCGTTTGGCCTCATCATAGTAGCTGTGCATGGACTAGGGGAAAAACTGAGCACAATTCGCATCTGAGGGCAAAACTGAGCACATGGACACCACTGAGGGCAAAAGGATAATTAACCCTTCAATTATTCATGCATTTTGTTGAAAGGAATGAAGCAAAACATCCACCTGGACCTACTTTTCAAAATCCTATGCATGAAAACAAGACCAAGTGCATTAGTGGCAGAATAACATTCTAACTGTACATGCTTTCATATGGTTTTACTTTATTTTGGCCATGTTTCTTTGCATTCCTCCGCTCTTCCAATTCCTGTGAACCAAACACCCAAGTTGACAGAAATCCTGTGTTTACAAATGCTCTGTTTACCATGTGCATTCATATCCTATTCCGGTGTTTTTCCTATCCCTGCGTTTTTAGAATCATGCAAGGCAAATGAGCCCTTACAGAATTACTTCAGTTACAGGTAGGTGTCGAAGGGAACTTTGTGTGGTTTGTCCTGCTCTTGCCGCGACGTCGTCCACCTCACATGAGCTGCTCCGTCGATAGAAGCATCCACCAAACCAGACATCACGACTCCTGACCGTATTTTGTCGCCTCAGATCTCCTTCCCTACCGCCGGCACCCACCGTAATGGCATCACCATCATCGACTCAGCAGATGAACCTGAGGAGTACACGGGTCCACAAGAGATGTCGCACTCTTTTGTTTCTGCTTATGTTATGCATTGCTTAAAATTACCTGCTACTTTATCATCATGTTCACCTCTTGGACTCCAAGTCAGGTCCAAATTAATGTTCAAACCTGAGTTCTAAATTAGTTGTGGGGCACATATCGAGGCAGCAATGAATAATATCTCTGTCTAATATCTGGTTCACCTAGGGTACGCCTATGTTTTTTATCTTGGGTGGGAAACAAATAGTAAAGCAATCATCATCTGTCTTTTTATTAAATTAAAGCAATCATTAGCCTGCTATCATTATTTTTTGATCCATCCACTGGTTGTTACCATCACTCTAAATTTCTGCATGCTCTCCTTACATAATCTCACCATATTTTTTTCGTATGCATGTCAGATATTGTACACAGTCATGCTGAACATATAGAGAAAAAGAGAAGAGTTTTGTGCAGCAATACAATGTCATGCAGACATCGCTCCATGGTGGGTTCCATGGCAAACCCTCCCCCCCCCCCTCTCCAGATTGTAATCCAGAGGAAGATATCTGTTCTGAGGCGGATTCAGACGCCGCTGACCACTCCTATCCCCCCCCCAAGGTGTTTGCTCTACCTTGGCATGATGATGTTAGTCATATCATGCATATATTGCTTTGCGGTGCCTACTTTTGACATCATATATGTCATCTGCTTAGTTTAGACATGTTCTGTAATGCCACCTGTTTAGTTTCTATATCATATATGGGAATTATGCAGTCTCATGTCTTTTAGCCAGCCATAATATATGTGAAATGTGCAATGCCATCCTGTTTAACCAGGCATTATATATTTGAATGATATCTTGCCCATCCTTTTCTTCATTACATTTCAATTTGTCAACAATGTTTGTACATTAAACTACTCTTCCTGTGAATCAGCCATTTGGGTGGGAGATGGAAAAATCTGGAGTGAAAACAAGGCCTTCAGAGCAGACAGTGCTACCTGTCGATGCAGATCTCTTGTTGGGTACCGATAGCTCCTCAGAGATGGATTAAGAGACAGATGATCAGTCCAATTCCCCCACCGAGGTGTATGCTCTAACTTGGCACGGTTATACTGCTCATATCAGGCATATGGTGTCTTGCATTGCATAGTTTAGACATCATATACACAATATTCAACACCATGTTCTTAGTTCAGACATCATATCGAATACCCTCTGTTTAGCATATAAATCACATATGTGAATTAAATGATGCGATCCTAATTACTTAGATAACATGTAGGTGAATTATGTCATGCGATTCTATTTAGTTATTCATCGTATCTTTGACTTATGTTATGATATGCTATCCAGTTTAGATAGACATCATATATGTGAAATTATGTCATGCTATCCGTTTTAGTTAAACAATATGCATGTCAACTATTGCATGCCCTCTTTTTTCCACACTATCTATTGCATCTGTCTCTCATACAATGTGTGTACATTCAACTATGTTTCCTGTTTGTAGCGACCCGACCCGAATGGATCAAGTCTCTGTGCTTTCGTGTCATCCCTGGATCGGTATGCTGACACACACAGTACTCGAAGGATTTATAACAGAGGTAAATCACATGTATAAAGTAACGTAAAAACTATTACCTCAATCCAAAATATAGCGGAAGCAACAAGTTGTGGGTTCCCATCAACACCAACGGCAAAGTTGAGTATAGGAAATCGTAACCCTAACGTACCACTTACTCGTCGTCTGAAAAGTCTGCAACATAAAAAGTTGCAGCCCGAAAACGGGTCAGCACATGGAATATGCTGGCAATGTAACACATAGAGAGTAATGAAAGAATAGGCTATACTACATGCATATATGGCTGGTGGAAAGCTCTATGATTACAGTTTTTGCGAAAAGCCAATTTTTCCCTACTTCAAAGGAATAAAATTTATTTAACTATCATGGTGGTTGTTAAACATTGAGAATGGTTGACAGCATCCTCAATCCCAATTAAAAGTACTCACTAAACCCAAACAAATTATAATAAGTAACGTGTTGAGATCAACAGGATAATCCAAGAACTAGATACTCAAAATGTCCATAACCGGGGACACGGCTAATCATGATTAGTTTGTTACTCTGCAGAGGTTTGCGCACTTTTCCCACAAGACTCGATCGCCTCCGTTTGGTTTCTCGCACTACAGGGTGTTTGAGAAGGCGGATGACCGAGACATAGTCTTTCAGAAGCGCTAGCACCTTACATGTGGGGTAAACCGGTACACCTACATCCCCTACATCTGCTAGTCTACCCCGTAAGAGTTCGCACAACTTAGTCAACTATGCTAGAGCCCATAGTAGCATGTGGCTGCACACGGAAGTTTCTAGCATGAAAAATCTTATGATCCCTTTGAGCCTGGGTGGCGGTCCAAAATAAAAACAGGCAAGTCCTGATGGACATCAGGTGCCTCAATCCACCCAGATGTGTGTTTAAGTTGCCACCTTAGATAAACCATTAAAATTATCAATCTCACATCTGTCATGGATATCACTCACCCAATCCACGTCTACTAGCATAGCATAGCATAATAAGCAAACGTAGAAGTAACTCCCAAGGTTTTATAAGTAACAGGTAATAGGTACTACCTCAATTCTACTTCCCAACCCACAATTTAATTAGATCCTAACAATGCAAGTGTTTGAGGGTTTGATCTAATGCAATAAAACTGGGTAGTAGGAAAGATATGATCAAGTGTTACTTGCCTGCAATGTTGATGAAGATGATTCGCACTCAAAACTCTTGATAGATCTAATCGTCATACTCCGGTCAATCTATCGTAGGCAAGCAATAGTAACCACACAATAAGTACTCATCTAATGCACAGGGAAAAATCGAACAAGAGAACGAACCAGAAAGTTCAACTTAAGAACTCCGGTTGCAAAGAAAGAACGAGCCGAACAAACGACGAAAAACAAACGGCGGAAGAAAACAACTCGGTTCTAGCAAGTTGAATCTAGGTCAAAATTTTACTGTAGCAAAAGCTTGTTCAAGTTGATTAGACGAAACGGCGGTTTCGAGATGAAACTCCAGGCGCTTGAATCACCTGATTCCGTTGAACGAGCGAGAAGATAAACTAGAACGAAGATCGGATCTGAGATCGCGATCGCGGAATAAATCCGACGAGAAGAAAAAGAAGAACGGTTATACGAACAGACGTCGTTAACCGGGAAATAATCGGTGATCACGTTCGTTGAGACGAACGGTCCGAAAGAAGAACGAAAACCAATCTAGGGTTTTTCGGAAAAGAGATCGAAACGAAAAACCGATCTAGAACACCGGAACGGTTTAGCGAAAAATCGGAAAGAAAACGAATCGGTAGAGAAGAAAAGAATCGGAACGGTTTATAAGAAAAACCGAACCGAGGGAAAGAAGAGACGCGGCGCGGTACCTCCGGCGAACGGCGGCGACGGCGGCGTTGACGCAGGGCGGCGGCGGCGCGGTGACGCATGGTGGCGGTGGCGGCACTAGGGCGCGGGGTTGGGCGGCGTTGGGCGCGGCGGCGATGCACAAGGGCGGCGGCGCGGGTGAGAGGCGCGGGGTGAGGCGCGGCTTGGGTGGTGCGGCGGCGCGGCGTGGGTGTGGCGGCGCGGCGTGGGGCGGCGGAGAGGAGAGGAGAGGTGTTGGTTTGATGTGTTTAGAGGGGGGGTGCTTGGGTATTTATATTGGGGAGGGGAGGGTTTTGCTTGGGGTAGGGGACAAGAAATAGACTAGGATTAGGAAACAAAAGGAAAAGATCTAGAAATAGATACGGAATAAACGAACATAGGACAAGAGTCCTACTAAGACTAGGAAAGCAAGAAGCGGCGGCTCCCTGGTGCACGCGCGCTATGGCCTCTTGGCCGGCCGGCGGCTAGTGGCTTGGGCCTTTGGCCCAAGGCGCTGCGGATTTTTTTTTATTTTATTTTTTTTTAAACGGTCTCGCGCGCAGAAAAATAAATAAAAGAAAATCTAAACGAACTCCAAAATTTAATAAAGTAAATTTTCCCCGACTCCTAAAAATGAGCCGAACAAAATGAACTTTTCTCCGGACCTAAAATAAAATTTTCAAAAACGCGCATTTTCCCTATCCGAATAAAATGCGAATAAACACCGGAAAACAAAGTTTGATCTATTTATTAAATCTTCACTTTTCCTGTATTTTGGGAAAGTCATATTATTCCCTCTCTTATATTTTTTTGCTAACGGAAAATTATTGAAGATAAAATAAATAAATCAAATGACCCTCTTTTCAAATTCGAGAAAACTCTCAAATATGAAAATAACGAAATCTCCAACTCTCTCCGAAGGTCCTTGAGTTGCGTGAAATTTCTAGGATCGACCAAAATGCAAGAAAATAAAATATGCATGATGATCTATTCCAAATTGAAAATAAATTCAAAGGGGCTTTGAATTTAATTCTTTGAAACTCCCAACTCATATTTCATATAATTTGAAGAAGTCATTTTATCTTCTCTCGTGAAAATCATTGAGTCGCATAAAGTTTCAGAATTGGGATATTTCCAAATGAAATTCAAATATTCTCAACACCCCTTGTCATTTAAATAAATGGAAGAAGTCATGTCATCTTCTCTCCGGGGTTTTGTGATGAAAAGAATTTGAATTCACGAAGATCAGAAAACCAATATGAAAGTTTGGGAAAGTCCTTTTATTCCCTCTCATTTAACTTTCAAAAAGTTTCGAATTCACTCACTTCCAGTCAATCAATCAAGCAATCAATCAAATCTATCTATTTGTTTATAACATTCCAAAATTTAGAATTTTGGGATGTTACAAACTACCACCCTTAAAATGAATCTCGTCCTCGAGATTCGGAGAGGCTAGAAAGAATAGGTTAGGGTTTGGGGTCTTCTCAAAGTCCATCGATCATCTCCGAGGTCTCGGGTGCTACCACCCTTAGAAACATTGTTACGGTTCCATCAAAACTCATATACTCCATCCTTATCGTTGACAGTGTCAGTCTTCTCAGATATTAAGGATAATCCCTTCTCTGGCTCTTCCGGTAGTGGCATAACCTTTTCCTCAATTCCTTTGTCCTTTCATCTTGGTAAGGTTATCCCGAAACTGGGTCTTCATAGCTGACGGGTCTGACGCCAATGCTAAACAACTATCGATATCTCGTGGTGGTCAACAATTTATGGTTTCTCCTGCAGGAAATGAATCTGGGTTGATCCTCACCGTATAACCTACGGTTGGCAAAAGCTGTCGTGTACAAGGGAAAAATTACGTATACCATTCTAAGGTTCAAACAAGGTTTTGATCGTCGTCTCTCCACTATAGGCAAGTCACTCAGATTTACCATCCCATATAGCAAAGCGAATAATAAGAGTAAGTCGGTATGGTGATCAATCCATCCCGCACCCAAATCATTACCATGTATACAGTTTAGCGAATCTCGCATACTAACACTCGGTCAACCTCACAAGCATTGCAGGATTTCTCTTGTCGATGAACCAAGTTCGGAAAATCCATTGATTCTACAAGCCAAACAAACATCTATCGTTACTTAACAACTCTCAGGTTTTGCGTAAACTCCTATAGAATCGTCGGTTGATACAAGTCGTAACTTCTTCCAGGGTTTTTCCTTCAGCAAGAGTGTGCTTGCTTCTTGGCAGGTCCTGGGGCCTGTGGGTTATGGCCCATCTCATCACTTGCAAATCTTGAACTCATCATCTGGGCAACTGATCATTATCCCAACATCCAACTTCCTGGCATACTTAAAATCCATCCAAATGTATTGTCTCTTTTCCTTATATTTGCACCAAACGGGGACATGATTACTCAGACTCTTCATGGAATTTCCATTGATCCATATTTCCAACATCATACCTCCTTTATATCCAATAACACTTCATCTCTTCATCCTCGTGGGATGTCCCACATACCGTGATAAAACTTATACTTATGAAATCCATACTCCACATCATTATCCTTTCCGCGGTCAAGCGTCCTTATAGGGGAATATTGGCCATCTCTGCATGGCACTTCTTCAACTGGGAAACGTAAAACACATCTTGAACTCCTGACAGTCCTCCGGGTGACTCTAACTTGTTGGCCACTTCTCCATACGCTCCAAAACTCGGTATAGTCCTACAACCTCGGGGCTAACTGTCCCATTAACTCCAATCCGTTTAACTCCTCGCAGAGGGAACACATGAAGACATGCTCTGTCTCCAATTTCATAGACTACCTCCTTGCGTTTTTAAGTCTGCATAACTCTTCTACCTGGACTGAGCTACCTTCAGTCTATCTCGAATCAACTTAACATTCTCTTCTGACTCCTTGATCACATTTGGTCCAAACAACTGTCGGTCTCCGACTTCATCCCACATACTCTTGGGGCATCACACATATCGAGACAAAACTCGTATTTCATTTTGCCCAAAATCCATGCAGTGGAGTATCTTTATCCTTTCTGGGGTCAAAGGTTCTTACAGGGTACTACCACCCTTAAAATACACAAATCTTCCATAGACCATATTTCTCTTATCCTCAAAAATGGTCAAAATCCTCCTTCATAGAGTAGCAACTCATAAAATCCATATCAGTACCAACGAGGCTAACTTTATTAATTCTCAAATCATTACAATCTCCTGTTTTTCCATTACATGCCTCAATTCAATACCTCTATATAAAAGAAAATGTTCTCACTACCACTACTATATTACTTCTGTTACAAGCTCAACTATTTATCACAAGTCTCCTTCTCCTTCGGACAACCTCTGGCAAAGTGCCCTGCTCCATTACAACGAAAACACATTACTTCTGACAGGTTTCGAGGTTTCCTCATGATCACATAGCCTCATTGGGTCCTTTTCTTCCCTCTTGGGCAATCATTGAAGTAGTGCCCTGAATTTTTGCACCTGAAACATGTGATATGACTCAGGTCTTTCTTTGTGGAAATTGGGTTGTTCCTCGAATCCAACCTACTTCTCTTCCTGGACCTTTCCATTCCAATCATGGCTTCTATTTCCCGTGGGTCATATTCTACTTCCTCTGTCGGGAATTCTACTAGATTCCCGTTCATACAATTCTGGGAGATGTGTCCTTCTTCTCCACATGAATAGCATGACTTAGTGCAGGGTCTAATTGGCTCTTCTTTGGGTGTGTCCTCCACCTCTTTCTTCATCACAGGTTCTTCTAAACCTTCCATGAGAGCTCCTTTCATTGCTTCTTCCTTCAGCTGGATGGTTCGTTGTACCATGGGGTAAATGTGACACTGAGCAGGGTAGTGGGTAGTCCCTTGACACAAGAAACAAGTAATCTGTCTAGTTGGGCATTCTTCAGTTGGGTGACTTCCTTCACATTTAGGGCATTCATCCTTGTGTTCCTTATGGGTGTGCCCGATTTCTCCACAAATCTTGCATGCACAAGGTTTCTTCATATCCTTTCCATAAGGCTTCAACTTCTGGGACACAAACTGAGACTTTAGCAAGGTCAACTTAAATTCTTTCCAAGTGGTTACTCCTTGCCATCCATTGATGGTTTGGTACATCCTCCACCAAGTAGCAGCACCTCTTTCAAAGCATTGAAGAGCATGCTGGGCCATATCCTTTCCGACTATAGGGTTGTTCTCCATATGATCCTCCATGTTCTGAATCCATCGGTCTGTCTCCAATTGACTCATCGGTCCAGAAAATACAAGCTCATCACCATTCATCCTCTATTGGGTTCAAGGGTTTGGGGTGAGATAAGAGAGATCAAGAGAGAGGAATGCACACAATACAAGCAAAAGTTTTGAAAAGACAGATTTTGTTGTGGCTGTCGAAAAAACATCAAACAAATGACAGCTCACAAACGTCGCATCTAACGTAGGTATATAATAGGGGTTTGGTCTTCTAAAGGTCAATGAATCTTCAACGTCTCCAAACTCTTCAAGTCATGTTCATGTCTCCGATGGCTTCTTCCAATCGTGCTTGTCCTGCTCAAGTTCTTTTGCCAGATCATCTATGTTGACGCGAAGTCTCTCGCGACGTCCTTCAATATTTCTGGAGTTACGTTCCAACTGCCGGTTTCAACATCCTTGACATGATCCATGATCCTACTGTCCTTCAGTTATTGTCAAATCTCCGGTATCTCGATGTTTTGCTCCTTCATCTTGTCTACTTTCAGCTTCTGGGTCCTGAGTTCTTCACCAATTGCCTTATTGTCAAATATTGCTTCTTGTAGGTCCATCTTAACTTCCTGATGTAACACTCCAGATCCTGGTGAATACACCAGCTAAGGTTAACACTCCAACGTTTGCAGATAGATGCTCCATCAGCTTTCTACCATCCAATCCTTCCATGCATCTGCATGCTTTAACTCCGCACGGTGACAATAGCATAGGCGGGCGATAACATCATGGATAGCCGTGTTTTTTTTTTTGCTCTTGCCATTTCCATGAGTTAATAACTCCTGCCTTAGGGTTCTCTTGACAAAACTTTGAGTTACTAACTCTCCATGCTCCGGTCTTTCTCCGATACACCTTGATCTCGGTATTGATAACTTCCATAGTCTGCCAGGTTCCATAAAGGTAGCCTTCCTGGGTCATACAAATTTGGGAATTCTTCAGAGCCTTCAAATTCTCCAAGTCTTCGGAGTCTTCAACAGTTGTAGTTTCCATTTACACGGTAAAATCCTCTTCATTCCAAATGGTCTTAGTTGTCCGATATCTTGTCTCCTTGGAGTGGTCTCATCAGTCAAATCTTTGAGTGGTCAAAAGGGAAAAGGGGTATGGTCTCATTTAAAAGGGGAATATTTGAATAAACTCAGAAGAGAAGAGAGGTAAAAGATCTTTTGAAAGGGAAAGTTGTAGAGAAAAATCTTTGCTATTGGCTTGCCAGTTTCTAGGGTCACGTCCTACAGTCAACATGTGCTCTGATACCATCTTGTAGCGACCCGACCCGAATGGATCAAGTCTCTGTGCTTTCGTGTCATCCCTGGATCGGTATGCTGACACACACAGTACTCGAAGGATTTATAACAGAGGTAAATCACATGTATAAAGTAACGTAAAAACTATTACCTCAATCCAAAATATAGCGGAAGCAACAAGTTGTGGATTCCCATCAACACCAACGGCAAAGTTGAGTATAGGAAATCGTAACCCTAACGTACCACTTACTCGTCGTCTGAAAAGTCTGCAACATAAAAAGTTGCAGCCCGAAAACGGGTCAGCACATGGAATATGCTGGCAATGTAACACATAGAGAGTAATGAAAGAATAGGCTATACTACATGCATATATGGCTGGTGGAAAGCTCTATGATTACAGTTTTTGCGAAAAGCCAATTTTTCCCTACTTCAAAGGAATAAAATTTATTTAACTATCATGGTGGTTGTTAAACATTGAGAATGGTTGACAGCATCCTCAATCCCAATTAAAAGTACTCATTAAACCCAAACAAATTATAACGTGTTGAGATCAACAGGATAATCCAAGAACTAGATACTCAAAATGTCCATAACCGGGGACACGGCTAATCATGATTAGTTTGTTACTCTGCAGAGGTTTGCGCACTTTTCCCACAAGACTCGATCGCCTCCGTTTGGTTTCTCGCACTACAGGGTGTTTGAGAAGGCGGATGACCGAGACATAGTCTTTCAGAAGCGCTAGCACCTTACATGTGGGGTAAACCGGTACACCTACATCCCCTACATCTGCTAGTCTACCCCGTAAGAGTTCGCACAACTTAGTCAACTATGCTAGAGCCCATAGTAGCATGTGGCTGCACACGGAAGTTTCTAGCATGAAAAATCTTATGATCCCTTTGAGCCTGGGTGGCGGTCCAAAATAAAAACAGGCAAGTCCTGATAGACATCAGGTGCCTCAATCCACCCAGATGTGTGTTTAAGTTGCCACCTTA